>NW_026054651.1:0-187855 GCF_022830035.1 Ophidiomyces ophidiicola
CCCCCCCCCCCCCCCCCCCCCCCCCCCCCCCCCCCCCCCCCCCCCCCCCCCCCCCCCCCCCCCCCCCCCCCCCCCCCCCCCCCCCCCCCCCCCCCCCCCCCCCCCCCCCCCCCCCCCCCCCCCCCCCGCCCCCCCCCCCCCCCCCCCCCCCCCCCCCCCCCCCGCCCCCCGCCCCCCCCCCCCCCCCCCCCCCCCCCCCCCCCCCGCCCCCCCCCCCCCCCCCCCCCCCCTCCACTACTTCTACTGCCGACAAACACCTCTTCCCCGCGCCACTGTCCTTCCCACCCCCGCGCCCCGCCCCGCCGCCCGCCGGCGCCCCCCCGCCCATCCCCGCACCACCGCTCTCGCCGCCCTTCGCCCCGCGCCGTCGCTGCCGCCCCGCCACGCCCACGCGCACCACCCCCAGCCACCACCACCACCACCACTCCTCCCCGTCCCTGCACAGTTTCCCGCGGCCGCCCATGTCGTCGTCGTCGTTGTCATCGGTGGCGGGGCGAGACGAGCCGGTTCCGGGCGATTATTACTCCCACGCGAATCCGCTTCATGATGTCAAGATGACGACGAGTAGTATTGGAGGAGGAGGAGGAGGGGGAGGAACAGGCGTCCACGGTCTGGAGCATCATCATAGTAATGCGATGGTCGTGGAGCATGGGAACGCGTTTCGCAATTTCTCGAGATACCAGGCTTCCGATCTGGGTCGGATATAAATTCTATGGTGTTTTTATTTTTATTTTTTATTTTTTTTGTGGGAAAAAACATGTTTTGGTGAGCATCACGGATAGACTAGCCGTTGTATACGTTCCTTATGATGCTGTCTTCTTTTTTTAATTGCTTGTGTTGATTTTGGTTCTTTTGAACCCTTTATTATACCCCCCGTGCCCCGACGTCTATGCCTTGAATGTCCTGTTTTCTATTTCATATTACTCTATCTATCTAGTATTCACATACAGTATAATACATACATTAGTGACTTATCATCCGCTGCAAGCGGCAGACAGGAACTGTTTCCCAAACCTAGCTCTTTCCCAATCCCAAAAACCCAACCGAAGCAAGCTTTTCTCCACACCAAGGGGTATTAAAAAGGAATACTTTTCAGACATCAATCAATCAACCCGTCACACGAACCAACGTCAAAAGAACATCCCCCCCCCCCCCCCTATAGCAACCACCCCACCAGCGCGCCCAGCCCCACCAGCGCCGCCGCCATCACGCTGAATATCGTCGCCCCGGACGTGCCCGTCCCCGTGGACGCCGACGACGAGCTTGCTCGCCGCACACCGGCGCCCGCACCGGCGGCGGCGGTGGTCGTTGGAATCGGGCTTGGACTTGCAGCAGCGAGGCGGATATTGGAGAATCGAGGGAGAATATCATTATTATTATTATTATTATGAGGTGATGATGATGATGCGTTGTCTTGGAGAGGCGCTTTGTTCACGTAGGAACCGTCTTCAGCCGCCGCCGTCCCGCGGTGCGCGTCGTGGCCTTTGCGGTGCATGCACTTGCTAGTCCAGATGCCCGCCCGTGCCGCTCTGTCGTTCGCGCTGCGGTCCGGGACGATCATGCGCGGACGGATGGTGCTGTCACTGCTGCCAGCCGTTTGAGAGGAGGAGGAGGAGGAGGAGGAGTTGGTGGGGACTGCGGCCGGGAGCACGTCATCAGGGTGCTTCCCGCTCGAGCGTGTGACGGGAGAGGAGCGTCTCCACCGCCATCGCGGCCCAGATGCATGTATTTTGCGGCATTTTCGTCCGTCGCGGTGTGGAGTAGAAGTGGTGGAGAGGATGTGGGCGGTGGTTAGGACTTGGTTTCTTATTATTGTGAAGACGGCACGTCGCTGGAAGGTGTTGGAGTGTGTTTCGTTCTTGGTAGGAGGATGTTTCTGCGGAGAAATACAGTCGTTAGTTTAGTTATGTAGCTATGCCGTGATGACTGCGGCCAGACCTGCTCGAGCTGTGTTGGGCACTGCTGATGCTCGTCCCGACCGACGACGACCACATCCTGCAATGCGTGCAGGCAGCCTGCAGGATCACCGTCGACCTCGACTGCGCCAGCACTGACCCTCAGCTTCGTCATCTGGGTCGCATCGAGCCCGCATTGCGTGGTGCTTGCCGGCGGATCATAAGCTATAGAAACCGCAAAAGAATCAGTTAGGTTAACGAACAGACAAAAAACTCGTTAGGCCAAACGAGTACCCCCGGGTGGTCGTCGCCTCGTACCTTCGACCAGGCACCGTGCTCCCCCTGCATCGACCACTCCCGCGCCACCACCAGCAGCGGCAGCGAAGGAAACCTGCTGCGAGCGCGCGAGGACGGTGCTGCGCGGCACCACCGTGCAGAACAGTAGCCGCGCCAACGCGCACAGGGGCCGTATTCTCATTTCGCGACGGGCGGCGGCCGCAGCGGCATACCTAACTAGCACGCAGGCAAGGCTGTTGTTCCGGAGCCCAGTTCAAGGAGATCAGGGGGGGCGTTGATGAGCTTGCGAAACGGGGGGTGGCGCACCGCCGGCGTCCGTTTTTTTTTTTTTTCTCCCGTTCTCCAACGGTGTCGGTCAGGACAGCACGACGACGGGCGCAGAGGAAGAAGAAGAATAATAAAATAATAAGGAACACCAGCCGCCCCAGCGGGCATATTTAGCGGAACGTGGTGCTGGATGATCGCTGCTGGCCCGGGGCGCGAACGAACGAAATTGCATCACCGCACGCGCTGGTCGGGGGGCCCTAGTTAGTTACCTAGTTAGTTAACTATCTGGTTTCCACGGTTCTTCGCCTGCGCTTCCAAGCTCGTTTCGCCCATCAATCATCGCGACCGCATATCCACGCGGCAGCGCAGCTTGCAGTGCTATACCGGTACGGACTACCGGGCAACTTTGCTGCCTTCTCCCAGGAATAATGGCTCCGCGCCGCCGTTGCCTGCGCGCCCCCCCCCCCACGGCGTTGAAAAGCCTCAACTCAACCACCCGCCCCCCCCTGTCGCGCCGGCACGCCCATGTGTTTTCCGCAGCCAAGCAAAAGCTTCAAAAGGCCTCCGGGGGACAGGGTCTCTGCCAACATCATCGCGTCCCGGCTCGTTGTTTGTCTCGGCGACGGGCTGCGTTTTTTTGCCTGCGCGAAAACAGGGCCGGAGGCCTGTCTGTCGACGTCACTGCGTGTCCGATTGCCCGTGTCCCCAGCGACCGGCTTGTCAAGACTGACATCACGGCGCGTCGCGCGGTTGCAATGGCGAGAGAGCCGGCCCATGGTCTGGCCCGTCTGCTGCTGCTGTTCTTTGGATCGGAGACGGAGCAGCTTGGTTCTCGTGTCGGCTTCGTTCTTGCGTCGCCCGCTCATATCCCGCGCCCACCCCGCCGTGCCCGCCGACGTCTACATATCGTGACATACCCGCCGCTCGACACTCGGCATGACTCGCTTGGGCGCTGGGCGGAATGGCAGTCGGTCTGTTGGTTCTTGTGTCTATGAACTTGTCTAATATTTATTGGAATCGAGTCGGGCGTGAATGTGTCGCTGAAATGCCGGCCGGTCGATTTGCTTGCCCAGCTTTGCCATTCGAAACTCGCCGGCCATGCGAAACACTCCGGGCATAGGGCCTTTCTTTTGGCCTTGGCTGGGCTCATGACTCGGAGCATTGAGCTGTTCGTCTGAGAGCCAAAAAAAAAAAAAAAGGTCTAGAGTTGCTAGACCGTCAACGGCCACCACGGCAGACACGTCACCTCGACTGGAGGAAAAGAGGCATCGTTGAGCCACAGGGCCTTTGGAGAGACGAGTTGTTACGGAGGACAGGTCTTCGATGCTCTCGATATTACTCCTTCCAGCGTGTTCTAACTGATCACGGCCACTGGCAGGGAAGCGTACCACGCCTGCATATTCCTGAGTGCAACCAATCTCGGGATGAATGATGACCGAAAGAACAGTCTGACCTGCGCCAGACTGCATTCGCTTTGGAAGATCTATCCTACACCGGTGAATCTTCTTGAGGCGCCGCGCCAGACCCAACATCCATGCCAAAAAGCGCATCTTTTTCTCTCTGAACAGAGCTTGGCCAAATGACTTCCTCCCCCAACGCTCATCACCTGCAGCCCCCTTTACTTGGCACGGGAAAAACAATCATCAAAAACCACGCGCCCTTTATTGCGGAAGCTTCAAGCCTCCGGGCCAGGGCCGCCATGACAAATCTTTTGTGTTTCTTCTCGCGGGCTATGTGTAGGTGTGCTGTGCCCTCTTTTGAACGAACGCGGCCCAGTGCGTGCTCACCCCGAGGATATAGGCTGCAAATACGAGCAATGTCTCTTGCCGCCGGCGCATATCACTGCTGGGTGGCTATAATAGTAGTAAGGATAAACCGATACGACGGTCCCTACTCTTGTTATATTAATATAACTCTCTGCTTACTTGATAAGGACGACGGCCTGAGCCGCCCCCTCCCCCCACAATGTCAAAGTTGACTTTCTCAAGGAACATCGGCTATTTATGTATTATTCTGATACAATAATGGGGAAAAACAAAGGGCGAATTCTCCTCCGGCTTCCCGACCGATGTGTTGGCAGATAGATCTGTTTGTCGCATAACTAACTAACTACCCCATGTCGTCGTGCATCTTTACCCCGACTTCCCAGAGTGTCTCTCGTCCCCAGCCGCCGAGCTCCACCTTGGTGACTACCCAAGACAACACCATTTAGCCGGGGAAAAGAAAAGGACCGACATGCCGGGCGCGGGTACTCCGTGTGTGCTCTAAAGCTTCGTCTCCAGATCAGTCCGGGGTAGGATGCACGTCGACCGTTTGGGAGGCCGCCGTGCATGGGGACTGCGGTTTCAAACAGGCGAAGAAGGTTGAGCATCAAATCTAAAAAAAAAAAAAAAAGGCAGTGCAGGGGTCATGGGGACACAGGGCAATAAATGTGGAATCAAGACCAAATAATAAATGGAGGAGAAGGGTTCTGCGTTCGGGATATCCCGACGGAGAGGGTTTCCTAGTGTTTCCCCATATCCTTGGTGATCTGCCCTCCTGCTCTGGGGCCTGGATCAGCAATATCGGTGGCTTTCCCGGCGTGGTCGACTCCGTACGCCAATAATGCTGTTGAGGGGGTGTTCATGCGGGATAAATTGAATGTGTGCTCAGACCCTTTTTTTTTTTTTTTCAGCCGCGGCAGCCGAGCTCGAGCGGCGCGTCGTATTGGCTGCAGGCGGAGATGGTATCAGCCGTGCTGATACCAATCGGTCATTGCTCAAGGCCTGGCTAGTTGTTAGCGTGCGCAGATGAGCGAATATCCCTGGAGCCCTGCCTCCCTCTTGCGGGCGGATGATGAGCCTTGAAGCAGCGCCTGCATTGTCGAGGCGGGAATGACCCAGGAGCCTTGTACTGTACATCCGTACGTTTGCTCAAGGGATACGGTGAGACGGCTGGCCCTGTGGTGAAGGGAAGCCCGGCCCGACAAACTGTCAAGAGCTGCCTTGTGTGTGTCGACGCAAGACATTCATGCCTAGCATCCACATGTGGGGCTGGTGATGCGCCGTATCTACTTGTTGGATGGAGGTCTGTACGGCCAAGAAGCAGCACCAGCAGCAAGCAGCAGAGGCAGCAGGTAAGCGGAGAGGGAACCCGACATACGGAAGATTACCCAGCCCAGCGTGAGTGATTTAGTTAATACTGCAGCCTGATCGTGCAGATCGGCCGAGCCAGCCGTCTTTTTCAAACAAAAAAGACGCGTCCTCCCAGTACGACCGGGCCCGTGCCGAGGTTCGCTCAATTGGATGCGTCCATGTAGCATATCAATCATCAGTCGTAGAGTAGTTAGTTAGTCATGATGGAGCGGATTGGAGCTTGGCCGCAAAATAAATACGACGACAAACAGGTTGCTGAGCGGGTTTTGCATTCGCAGATATTATTATTGTTCCGCTTTCCATCGGCTCTTTTATTGAGCCTCTGACAAGCATATTCGAAGATCGAATTTTGGCCGGGCCGGGCCCGGCTAGAACGGCGATCCTAGGCTGTTGATCAGGGCATTCATTCTTCGGCTTTTTTTTTCCCCTGCGCACGTCTTCTCTGGATGCTTGAAGGGTGTGAATGTATGTATGTAACTCTGGAGTAGAAAGTCTGCAGCGGGATCATCAGCCGGCGCGACGGACGCCGTCGGCTAGGCGCCTGCATGCAGGATACCGTTAGTCAACCAACCAAGCAAAAAAAAGGAAGGAAGAAGAGATAGACTCCTCGTTACCAGCCTCCGCGTTCTGGAGTTCGTCGAGAGCTTGACAAGAAGGCCCGATCTGGATCGATCTGCCCGGCTTGTTCTTGTTGCGGTTCCGCGGCATCACGGCCAAAAAAAAAAAAAAAACTCTCGAGCCCTACAGCGAATCACGCCCCTCACAGCCCAAACGGGATAGTTAGGTGATTGCACCGCCCTACCAGACAACAACAAAAACACTCGGAAGGGCCCAGAGGCGGCGAAAGGTAGTCTACTAATAAGAGAGAGTTTTCGCCACCAAAGCCTGTGGTTTCGTTCGGGCGATCCACGGCACCCCCCAATGATAGTCGGCGACGCTGCCGCGCAAAACGTGGGGAGGTCTCGAGGGAGAGAAGAGTCCAGCAGTTAGTAGTACGAGTAACTAGAGCAGCGCGAGGCGTGCGACATGGCCGAGACCACCGGTGGCACGGCACAGGACCCCCAACGCAGGAACGATGGCGGCGGGCACGGGATAGGAAGACCTTCGTATGGGGGGGGCCGAGAGTCTGCTGCAGCTGTTCCCGTGCGGTGGTCATCTACCAGGCAAAACAAGATAGTAAAAATGAGGATTTACGAAGACGAGCCTTCCCGTACGTGCATGCGAAAAAAACAAAAAAGAAAGAAAGAAAGGAAAAAACAAAAAGAAATCATGGGGCTGTAAGCTCAACGGTGTGAGCTGGGATGGATCGAACAGAGCTGCCTACGACTATGCAACTAACTACTACGACTACTAGATGTTGGATTGGGAAGAACCAAGCGCAGCTCGCCGGCCGGGGCAGTGGAGAAGGAAAAAAAGAGTTTCGCGACCCACCCGGAGGGAAGAAGAATAAGAAAATAATAATAATAATGGAAAGCAATCCCTTTGGACAGATGGATGGACCCATGGGCGGGCGCGCTAGACGGAGATAGCCCGCGGCGGATAACATTTTATTATTCGGATCCTGACTTACGCAGGCGCCGGCTGGCCCTGCTGGGGCTTGGGCGGCGATCGGCGCAGGGCGAAGAATGAATGAAGGTAATGTATGTATCAGCCGAGAGCGAGCTAGTAGTACGACGACGACGTCGTCGTCTCGGTTCCGCTGTTGGTTAAGTAGGTAAGTTGGAAGAATGGGTGTGCAGAGTAGTTAGTTAGTAGTGTAGTTTATGGGCCAGCGTGCATCTTCCAGGTGATGCTTGCAGGGGAGAGGAAGCTGACATGCATGACTTACCGCCAGCGAGTCACAAGTTTGAAACAGCGGCATGAGACATGGCAGGGTTGGGGCCATTATTGCTTATTATTATTCTGGAGAGCAGCAGTGAGGGCCGGCGGTAGCTGTTGGCCTGTCCTCCGTATCGACAGGGAAACTCGTCCAGTCGTTTGAGTTTCTGAAACGGTGCGCCTCTGCACCTGTCTTACCTCTGTAGATACGTGAAATTTCGCTCATGGGTGGTAGTGGTGGTGATGGCGGTTGGGTTCGAGGCCGTTCTTCCTTCGCTTTCTTTTAGCGCGAGATCCTGCTGTGAGATATCTGGTCTCTTTGTTGTTGTACAGACCGCGCAGTCTAGATCCACCGATTCTCGAATAGCCGTAACTTAACGGAGGACAGACTTCCCTTATAGCCGCATGTCCGATTTTATACCTACTCCTACTCATCGAGGGCCTTTCTCTTTGCCGAAAGGTCCACAAGATCTCGTCCGTCCGTCAACAGGCACGATTCTCGGATAAGGTGCCCAGACAACTAGCACCAGGTCGATAGAGGCCATTATTCATGCGCGGATTGTTGGAAGAGGGGTTTGCGCTGTTGGTTCCCGGGTTGGCTCCTAGCCGATGTTGTGTGGAGATATACGGAGTGCTTTGTTGCAATCTATATATCACCTTCGCCAAAGCCGCACTTGCAAGTCCGGCCGTCAGAGAAGAGCAGGGTGGCTTGGCTTGGGGCCCGTGGGCGATGCAAATCTATGAGTAATAATTGTAATAATTTCGAATCGTCTGGTCCTTTATGAGCTTATCCAGAGCCGGTTCCACTTCTTCCTTTGAGTTGGATGGTACGGAGTCAACTAGTTCGTGATTCTCCCCAGCCAAGCCAATTCGACGCAACCATAGTTTCCCTTGTTGGCCGGCCTGTGGATGACTTTTGGACAAGTTTGCTGGTGTAAGTCCCCCGTTGCATAGCTCGCGTGGGATAGATGATGGCCGGTAGTGAGTGGGTTTGATAAATTGTGGACCTGTGAGGGGAGATTTGGCAGAGAAATAGTAATGAAGCGGCAACGCTCTTCTGGGTCGGGCGGCCACAACGGCGGCAACAAAGCCCAGGCTAGAAACTTAGAATGGCGAATAAACGCAGCATAACTAGCTTTATCCAGCTTATCCAGCGGCATAAGTCTGCACAAGTCGGGATGGCTGCCCCCTTTGGGGGGTTGGTTTGTCTTTTTGTCTCGAAGGATGATCGGCGCCGCATAGACAGAGAACAGAGGGAGGAGGAAGCAGACTAATAGCTAACAAGTAACTAAGACGGGGTGGGACACACAAGGCTCGTATGGAAGTACAGTACAAGCATGCAGGCCGAAGGCTCAGCAGCGGGCGCTGGGCCAGGCTGGCACAGACGTCGTTCGGCAGCGCGACAGGGACGGGGGTGCGAAGCTGTGGGCGCCGGGCTGGACGGCAGGTAACTAGGCAGGCGATCGTCGACGGAACGACAACGACGACGACGACGACGATGGGGTATGAAATAAGAATAACTAGGTAATCCAGCGGCGACCAGGAACTGGGGTGGTTGCGGTGGTGGTGGTAGGGTGGCCAAGCAGGCGGCGGGCGGCGGCGGGAGAGAGCGCGTGTTTGCCAGCAGAGTTTTGCAGCGCCGGTCTAGACTCCCTCCCCCCCCCCCCGCGCAGCCCGCCAACAGCCCCGGCCGTCAGGCCATCACCACGCCGGGCCTGGCTGGCTATCTGGCTGCCTGTCTGCCTGCTTGTCGCTCTCGTTGTCATCTTCTTCCTCATTCTTCCTCTTCTTCTCTCTCTCGCTCTCTTCTTCTTCTGCTTTCTCACCTCGTTGCGCGGCTCCTCGTCTTCCCTGCCCTATCTACCCCCCCAGCCCAGCCCAGCGCCCGCCCGTCGCCGCCGTGGCTCAGCCCAAGCCCCCGATCCCCCCCCCCAGCAGCAGCCCTTCCCGCCTGCGCGCCCCCCTCCTCCCCATCCATCGCCGGACTGGCCCGGTGCTGTTCGTCCGCTGCCCATCCACCCTGCTCGCTCGTCGCCGTCGCTCTGGTCGTCTCCTATTCCACCGTGCTCGCAGTCGCTGGCTCTCTAGCTAACTAGCTGTCTGCCCGTCGCTCTCCCTGCATCTCGCCTGCTGCGCACGTGTGGCCCAGGCGGTTTTGCCCCCCCCCGAGGCCTGCGCCCTCTCGCCCCTCTCGTGCGCTCGCTGTCCAAGTCAGAACCGGGCTTGTCCGTCGCCGTGCATACATTCTGCGCTATTACCTTCGCTGGAAGAGCGGAGAGGCGTCTGGCTGTGTCTCTGCCTCTCCCTCGCTGTCGCATGATTCCCACTCTGGGCGACACACGCACGCCCAGCTGAGGCTTCGATTGTTAAGACGCTCTTTGCTGCCAGGACGGCCTGTCTCCGCTGGCCAAAAACCCTGGTCTTCCGGTACCCTCCTCGTTGACGTTGGAACCGGTCTCGTGGGAGTATATATATCGTGAATGTGCCGACTCAAGAATGGGAAACTATCCCGTCCCACGTCCCCGACGACGGCTGATTCGACCTTCGAACCAGAAGCGATGACTTCCCCCTTCGACCGTGCCAATTCTCCATGCTGCAATTTCGACTTCGACTGGTATTCCATCCGCTCCAGCCGCCGAAGCGCCTCGTGTGAATTCCGCCCAGACACAATGCCTGACCAGACCGCCCTTTGTTGCGATGAACAGCTGCAGCGCTTCTCCCAGCGCTCCACCGTGCCTTTCACAAAGGCCAAACGCAATGCCTCACGCACTTCCCTCCGCTCAGAGCCCGCTTCAGGCACCAGGGCCCTGTCCAGGCCTCGTCATCAGTTGCAGCTGTCACCTTTTGAATCTCTGGGAATTGCCCATTCATCACTTAGTTTCACGGCGTCTCGGCGGCCTAACGATGCGATGTTGCTCCCTCCGGTGATGGGTGGCTCCTCTGCCTCCTCTGCTTTATCCTCTTCGTCGCTTCTGAGCAAACCAGAACATTCCTACGCTTCTCCCTTGCCCCTCACGCCTCCTGAAATTGAAGACAGTTTCCTCTGGAACCCAAATTCACACAGCCTCTTTATATCTGATAATCATTCTTCAGCAAGCTGCCATAATATCGATCCTTATATGGAGGACTTCTCTGCAAAGGAAACCTCAGATTCAGACTCTGGACCTGAAAAGGAGCAACACATGTCCTCTCTCGCTCTCCAAGGGACTAGAGCTACCGCAAGTCCAATGATTTTCTCCAACCACAGTCTATTCCCTGGCGAGAGCTCGGACGAGTGGCTTCAAGACGCTCTTTTACCTGTTGGTCAGTATCTTTCTCCCATTTCTTGGGCTTTTTCCTGCCTTGTATTAACTGTTCAACAGTGTCGTCTCTCCCGCTGCCCAAATTTCCAGGCGACTCTGTGCAGCTAGTCTCCCAAACCCTACCGTGCCCGCCATCTGACTCCTCAGCCTCCGCCCTACCCAAGTCCGCTTTTACCCCCATCGTTAAGGCGATCCAGAACCGACTCCAGACCGGCTATTTCCCATATATAAGCATCGTTCACGCCGTTCCTCCGAAATTTAGCCTTAGCAGCCTCCCAACTTCGCCTCCTAGCACGCCGAACCTCCTCTTTCCTGGTGACGACTACTTTAATAACACTGTATTTTCAAGTGCAGCCGCTGTGCCAGCTTATCCTTACATCGAGCCGACATCCTTTGCCTCGCCGGCATGTCACCACACCTCTACTCCCATTGTGCCCCCTTTCAGCGTCAATGTCGCAGTGATTGAACGATACCTTCCGCCAACATCCACACAAGAGTGCCAAGCTCTCTTTTTGAATAAAGGCCCCTCAGTCCTCCTAGATCGCCTACGTGAATTATCTCCGAACGGCGGGAATCTCCTCTTTATATACCCCACCAAACGCGGCGCGGAAACGTTCAGAGACAAATATCTAAGCCCCATACTTGACCCGCTACTTCGCCAATTAGCTGTCATCAATGGGTTGTCTGCTGACATTGGTAATGCGCTTGGTCGAATTCCTTCTATTGCCTATATGGACGAATTTGAAGGCATGAAGGCTCGACTGCAGGCCATCTGCGACAGCATCAGCTCCAAAACTTCACCACCAGGCATGTCAGCGTGCCACCAGACAAACTTCACCCTCGCCTACGCCGGCCAAGCCACCGTGAAACTCGACCGATGCTTATGGACGGAATGGTACATCCAGCAGGAAACCGCTCGCGCCCGCGATATCATCAACTATTACTGGCGCAAGGGCCATCGCCTCCCGGAGAATAATATCTTTAATGCGGCACAGCGAAACCCGACGTCTCAGGAGGTGACCGGTGCGTCGCTGCTTCGCGAGATCCTCGACGGCGTTCGCACTCGGCCCTACCCCGATGGATTTCAGCCGGACTGTGGGCTGGAGCTGGGCGTGTTCGTGATCCGCAGGGCTCTTTCGTGATGCTTCTCCTCGGGTTAAGACTTTGTTTTCGGCTTCGGATGGGATATTTGTGTTGGCATCGAAAAGGAGTGAAAGTAACATTGGGACGTCCGGCCAATGTCTTTTATGATTTTGTTTTTTTTTTCTATCTATTGGCAAGGGTAGTCCTGATATGGTGGTGGAAAAAGGATTTGAATTTCTTATTCGATGGTTTTGTTTTTTTTTTTTTTATTTTTCATTCTGATATCATGGGACAATACCCCCTTTTCCGGCTTTTTATTCAAGTTTTCAACTTCCCCCACCCATTTTTTCAATCTCAGCGATATGGCAGGGAGTTTAAGACCGAGGTGATTCGTTGCTTTTTTATTTTATTTTATTTTTATTGCGAGACTCCAGATATGCCAAAACGTCTGGGGATCATGTCATGTCAGATAGGCCATAGGATACTGAAAGAAGGAAATGATTGATGATTTATCCTTGTTGTTTTCCCTCAAGGAGGGAACCAAACAATCTGCCACAGCTACTCATATAATCAGATCCACCTATCTCCAGAAGCCACAGCACAAAAACCCATCTCCAGTAGATATCAACTTTTTTAAGAGATTGCTTGCTCCAATTTAAGCCTCTCATAACGACTACACGTGACCACGCTTGAGAAACTAAGTTTATCTGCCGGCCCCCACCGCCCTACTGCTACGTCGCCAGCCGCCGGCCTCAGCAAGTGAAAAAGAAGCACTCCCGGCCTTCACTGCTGCCCACAGCGTTACTAGAGAATGACTATCTACCTCTACACTTTCTTTCCGTTGCTTGAAACCCGGCCTGGTGTGGTTTTATAGCCTTTTTTTTTTGCAACGATCTCGGTCTCAGGCCCTCTGGCCCGCCTTTTTCGCACAATCTCCTCCCATAGATACAACAGCACACACACACGCACACACAGACAGCCTGTTTATTGCTACGAGCTGTATAGCAGTGGGAGGGTTGTGTATTTATTACTCTTGGTTCTTTGGCCCTATTTACTTTGTTGCCAGTTAGCTGCTGTCTTGCGGCTTTCTCCCGGCCCAGTCTCGGTGAAATCCGCGCTTTTCACCTCTCCGCACTACTTCCCTCGATCGAACGTCGAATCCGCAAACACGGCCTTCTGGCGATCTTTGGTATTTGCTGTACTTTTTTTTCTACGGGCGGCTGGTGACTCTACAGGAGTTTGGCTGGTTTCCAGAGGCTTTTCTTTGGTGGGATCCTACGAGTGAATGAGGTATGGCTCACCATGAAAATACCGAGTGTCTTTTCTTTTATGCTCTATTAAATCTCAATCGCGCTGACTTGTGAAAGGTCTTGACAGCTAGGAGCTCTTTAGTTGCTTTATCTTCCACGGCATATCCCTCCGTTCCCCTTCTACCCACGCACGACAGTTGCCACGAATCATCAAATTCTCCCTCCATCTCTTTATTCCCGAGTGCGCTCTGCCAAAAAATACCTCCCCGCCTGTCGTATTCGTAGCTATACCGCCTCTCATACCCTTTGCGAGATGGCGACAACAAACTTGATCGCCCGCTCGCCCACTCCCCCACAATACACGGCGCCCTTGTCGAAACGAGATAAGCGACGCACAGCGATTCACGATCGGCTCACCGATCTTCGCGAGGCCTTTGCGAATAATCGTGACTACCACTTCCGCCAACATGTCCACGAGCTCCAGAATGAAATGGCGTTGATCGCAAATTCCGAAATTTATGGTGAATGGCCCATGAGCGATGCCCCAGAAGATGTCTCGAAACAGCTCAAGCAGCTCGCCGCGAGTGGGCACACTGTGTCGGAGACGCCGGTTACCGGCAAGTGGTATTCGAAGTTCGTTGATGAGATAAACCGGAGCAAGGAAGAAAGAGATGTGGAATTAACCGTCGTCATGGTAGGCCAAGGAACTACCCCTGCGAGAAATTATAAAGAGTAGTTGATCTAACCGGGAATTAGAATCGCCATCGTGATGTTCTGAACAGACTGTCGCAAGACCGAGAATTTCGGCACCGTTTCGCGATTGAAGAATGCAACAAACTCACTGAAACTGTTCGGGAGCGGCTCATTCAACTGATATCTCAGCGCAAAAATCGCTTGATGCGCGAAAAGGAGCAGCTTGATGTTGCCGACACAAACGCTCTTCTTCTTCATCCAAACCACTTCAGCATTACAAACCCGGCCAGTCCCGGGGGTGCTCACAGCAACCGAAAGACAAGACATACCCGCCACAAGATTGATATTGACGATATGGGCAATTCGATAATTGCGGAATCGACCAGTAAAAGGAAGCGAAAAGTTCCTGTAGACGATGAATTCGGCTCGCCAAATATAGAGGGCCTTTCGACTCCAGCGGAACGTGCGAAGGCCCGCTTAAATCAACAACAAAATTCCCCAGCATATAACATTCTTTCTCTCTTTACTGAGAAAGAGCTTGCGATGCATAGCAACCAGGCTCATATTGCTGCACTGCATTTCTTATCATCTTCGAAACGTGCGAGACTGTCGGGTGCACAAGGTCAGATGGCAGAAGGGGAAGACGCTCAAGGATCCAGTGATACCAGCGGCCAAGAAGACTCTGCCGCACCAGAGATGGAACGGACTACCAGCCAAAGCGTCCACGCAACACGGTCTACGCGTAATAACGGAACTGCAGGCCTCAACCTCCTCGGTGAACTCACGGATAAAAATGCGAACCGACCTAACCTGCCGTACTTTGTTTTATGCAACTACCACCAGCGCCCCAATGGCGCTGGAAACGCACCGCCCCCACCCCCTCTGATGCCAGAGGAAATCGAAGACGATCTTGCTCGCATCGAGAAGTTGAAACGAGAGAAACCGCCCGGCTGGATGGACACGCGTCTCGTCAATCATCTCCTGGATACCCTTGTGCCCCCAGAGGCCGATGAAACGGCTGCTGTCAGCTGCGAAAGGTTCAGCACATTGCACCCTGACTTCCCACGGGAGATGGACGTGCACTTAGTTCGTACCTACCCTCGAAAGGACGATTAGGAGGCTCATGTTTGATACAAAGATGGGCGGATTTATATTCTTGAATTTAGCCGCTAAATGCATTGTGGAGTTGGGGTTTGGGCCAGGGTGTTCGTTGGATAGCATGGCTGGTCGATTTCGCGGGAGGATGAAGACGGTGATGATGCATCGGGCTGATGCGTTTTTCCCGCCGTCGACAGGGATATCTGCCCCTGTATCTCATCTACAGGTAAACAGATACCACCCTTTTTATTCTATACATTTTTTTTTTTTTTTTGGAACATCTTGCTTTGTTGCGTTTCTGAATGGAGCCATACGCCCTTAGTTCGCTTTCTTCTTGTTTTGGCTACCATGGCCTGAAGTTTGTTGATTTCATAGATCACTCTCTCGAAGATAGTTTGTTTCACAGTGCTTTTTTGGCCCCTAGGTAGTATTTGTTTTGCTAGATGTTTACTTTAGTAGCTGTCACATATTAATTGCTGTTTGCAATTCTCTCAAGTCTCATCACAAGCGTTTTGCTCTGCAGACTAATTCTAATTAGGAATGGTGGGATGATCCTCGGTGGCTATTCCTGTAACCAATCAAAGCTAGAGTTGCGATGCATGGTGACGTGTGCGGGGAAGCATGTTTGCATGGTTCGTATGGTCCGCTCAATGTTTGTTTGTTTACCTCCGTACGGAGTACTTCCTTCCGTATACTCTGTAACTCCAATTCCGCACTTTTGTTGCCATCGTGGCCAGTGAGTCTTCGACAAATGTACAGTCAATGCATTGAAGGCTGATGAGAAAAATCAGCTTTCAAGATATTTGAAAAGATCTGGATATTTCGCCTTTACATCCGTGTCCACCTAGATATACGTATATGTCTATACTCCTTATAGAATATATGAATTGCCTGCAAGGCTCACATTTTCTGGATACAATCAGTTGTCTATATAGTTTTCTGGCTAAGAGTCTTGAGTACCTTTATAAATGGTTGTGAACGTGCCTAGAGTTTCTAGATTCCGTGAAACGAAACAATAATAGAACAAATCTCTTCGCAGAACATGATTGATTGTAGTTCCAGTTCGAGTCAATTAAAAATATTATGTACTCCGTATAGAGAGCATTTTAAAATAGATTTGTAGTCAGGCCACGAAGCAAAATAGTATAAATTACACTCTATCGAGATGTGGACCGGGCTATACATAGTTAAGGAATGAAAAAGTAGGAACCGGCAATGATCATTTTGTTCTTCCACCTGACCTGGGTATTTATGAGACATAGTAGAAGAATGTGACAATATTCAATAGACATAGTAAAAACATTAACAAAATATATTAACGGCGGCAGGCAATGCCGATAAGAGTCATCAAATAATTACAATTGAAAGACGAGGACACCAGCAGCGGCGGCCAGAGCAGTGAGCAAACATCTTCCAGATACAGAGAAGGATGCAGCGGCGCCAGTGAATTCTGGAATACCAGTAGGTCTTGGAGCACCGGGTCCAGTGGCTGGGAAGGTGACAAGAGTCGACCCAGGAGCAACACCCTGACTTGGTGGAGTAGCAATAGCCTCAGCCGGACCAGGCATGAGGTTGACGGTAGGATTGGCCCCTGAGCCCTCAGTGGCGAAGTTGACTTGCGGAACGGTGAGCTGGGTGAGCATGGTGCTGACCTGGGCGTTGGGCATAGTCATCACTTGCGAGAAGGTGACAGTGGTATATGGAATAGCAGGGACAGGAGCACCGGGAGCACCTGGCGCACCTGGAGCACCGGGAGAACCGGGAGAACCGGGGGCAGGGGCTGGAGCACCTGGAGCACCGGGAGAACCGGGGGCACCGGGGGCAGGGGCTGGAGCACCAGGAGCGCCTGGAGCGGGAGCACCTCCGGTTGGAGCACCAGGAGCTGGAGCAACTGGGGTGGCTGGTACTTGTGGTGGACCGATTGGAATGCGGGTGGGAACCGCGGTAATGATGCCGGGATTCTGAGGAATGTGTGCCGCACAGATACCTGTGAAGTAGGACATTGCGTTTCTGACTTCTTCGTCAGAGGCACCCCAGGCTTGGATACACTTGATGACCTCGTTTGTGAATTCCTTCGATGGACAGAAACAACTGGCGTCGCTGTTGGATGAACACTTGGGGAGAAGATCCAACCATGTGTTGAGGCACCTGGGAAGAAGGTCTGGGCATTGAGAGGTGGGAACTGGAACAACGGGTGGCTTGGTTTGGATGGGACTGCCTGGGCCACTGGGTTGATTGGGGCCTGGAGAGCTCTGTCCAGGTTGTCCGGGTTGACCTGGAGTAGGCTGTCCAGGTTGACCGGGCTGACCGGGCTGGCCGGGCTGGCCTGGAGTAGGTTGTCCAGGTTGACCGGGCTGACCGGGCTGGCCGGGCTGACCTGGAGTAGGCTGTCCGGGCTGGCCTGGAGTAGGTTGTCCAGGAACACCGGGAGTCGGCTGGCCAGGTTGACCGGGCTGACCTGGAGTAGGTTGACCGGGCTGGCCGGGCTGGCCTGGAGTAGGTTGTCCAGGAACACCTGGAGTTGGCTGGCCAGGTTGACCGGGCTGACCTGGAGTAGGTTGTCCAGGAACACCGGGAGTTGGCTGGCCAGGTTGACCGGGCTGACCTGGAGTAGGTTGTCCAGGAACACCGGGAGTTGGCTGTCCGGGTTGACCGGGCTGGCCTGGGGTCGGAACGCCTGGGGTCACTGTGACTGGGCAAAGAGTAGTGGAGATGGCAATCGTAGAAGTGACAACAATTGGTGTTTTAGACTCTGCCGGGCAGTTTGGAATAGATGGAGCACAGCTGGTGACTGTAACGAGCGAGGTCGTAAAGACAGTCGAAGTTGACATGGAGATGCTAGGTGTAGGAACGACGATTGGCGTGCTTGGGCCCGGAATGATAGAAGTGATGCTTGTCCCAGGAACAATAATGCTAGTATTCTTGCCAGGAACCGAAATAGTAGAGCTTGGGCCTGGAAGGATGATGGTGGTGCTGGGTGGTGTCGTGGGCGTACCTGGTGGAGTCGAGCCAGGAGGAGAAACTGGGGGAGTCGATCCGGGAACCGATACGGGAGGAGTCGATCCGGGAGTTGACCCGGGAGGAGTAGAGCCAGGAGTAGAGCCGGGAGGTGTCGAGCCAGGGGTAGAACCTGGGGGTGTTGAGCCAGGAACGGATCCCGGAGGAGTGGAACCGGGAGTCGATCCAGGTGGTGTAGAGCCGGGTGTAGAGACGGGAGGAGTTGACCCTGGTGGAGTTACGATGACTTTCGTGGTAGATGGCGGCGGCAAGCTTGTAATAACTGTTCGTGTGAATTGTGGTGGGCCGCACTGGAAGAGGATTTTGTGGATGGCAATCTTGCATTTTGCCAGCTTTGCAAAGACAGGAAGGAAAATTGACACAGAGGTGGCACCGCCGCACTGTGTATTCTTGATGATGGAACCGCCAGGGGAGCAGGGATGAATTTCCTTGCAAATTTGTCCGCCCGGCATCGTGTACTCGAAGCCAACATCAACATCCTTCTCGACGGTGATCTGCATGGTATCGATGGAAAATCCCTTCTTTTTGGCGGCAATGATCTTAGGAGCCAGAGAGAGGGTCTTGTCAAGAACACCTTCAATGCATTTATCCTATAACCCATTAGAACCAACGTAGAGCAAGAGAAAAAAAATACTTATAACGAGGACATACCTGGAATTTTCCAACCCATTTCTTCAAATCAAAAACGCTCTTGCAAGTGAAACCAGAAAAGTTGAAGTCGTCAAAGAAGTCAAAACCACCAAGTTTGACATCACCCCAATCATAACCTTTTTGCTGACCGGGGGTACACACGTTTTCGGTTTTCATAGGAGTGTTGAAAAAAGAGAGACCGGCACCCAGCAGTCCAAGGCCCCAGAGCTATCAATTCTTCGTTAGGTATCTCAGTTCTGGTCATAGTATGGGACTGGTATTACATACTGTGGCGCTTGCCTGGTGGACAACCAGCAGCCAGAGCACAGCGACGCTCTGGTAGAGCTTCATGGTGAAGAAATATAAAAAACACTCAAGATATGCAAAGGGTATACGAAATCAGGCTAGCTGAAAATTAAGAGGGGGGTATAACGAGAGTAATAGGCTTGCCACAGGCAATTATATATAGAGATATTTACGCACAGCCAAAACGAGTGAAGGCCGAGTGAAAGCGATTGAAACAAAATGCCAACTGAACAGAGATTTTAAAACAATAGGAAAGAGTTGCACACGATGAGGAAAGAAGGGACAATCCGAGAGGAAATGTCTGTTGTCTTAATATATTTCCAACAGATGGGGCCAAGAAACAAAAGAGACATCGAGTAGCAGCCACAATAGCGGCAGCCCCTGGCGCTACGGTGCAGGGAAATGTGGATTGACTTTGCCAGTCTTTGCGACCAAAGACACCATAGAGCATGGGTCTGCTAGTGAACCTTTGCTATTTGGGGGCCTGGCGGCAAGATGGTGGCAAGATTTGCGAGAGCCCGTCAACTACTGGCTGGTGTATGAACACAAAGCCTAACTATGAAACGTTGGCTCAATGGCAAAACCGAGAAAGGTCACCAGCCAGGCCAGAACTCGCAGCTGCTAGCCAGGAACTGCGTCCCCGAGTAGCCAATAATAGTTAGTAGCTTTAGGACGGGGCGTAAACTTGATCGCCCAAGACAAGTTGCAGCGTGCATTCTACACATCGAGGAACACAAACACCTCAGGACAGGGCTTGCTTTGAGTCTTTGTGCAGGAGATAGCATACCGCCGGGCGTCACTTGGTTTTGTCGAAGGGAAAAGCTGTTTTCCGTCATGGGGATCGGCATGTAGCAACGATCAGACGTGTCTCCTTTGTTGTTGACTAGAGCCGTTGCCCACTTGCCCCCGTTGTAGTTTCAACTACATAGAGTAGCATGGGCTATTTTTATCAACACCGTGAGAGGTTCGCAGGATTCTGGGTTCCGAATGAGGCCGAGCGAGAATCGCCGATTCATGGATTCATGCGCGAATCACGATCCGGTGTTTCGAACACTGGAGACTTGTGTCAAAGTGAGATAGAATGATGCAGTTCCGCGAATCCGACGGTGTCTTTTCGCGCGCGCCCAGGCGAAACTAGCTAACCAGTCAGAGTAAAACTCCGAGGCTTGGAATCCAGGGGTAGTTCATCGCGACGGCCAATGGCAATAGCCGAGTTGGCGCGCTGGGCACAGCTTGGCCCGTGGGCTGAACAGGCGTGGGGCGGGTGTTTGCAAAACGGGCAGGGTGGTGAGACGACACGACGCCCAAGCAAGACGACCCAACGCTGCTGAGGGCTGGAGGCCGAGAGAGCGCGAGAACGGTCGAGATCGATCGAGAGTACATTTGCGAGCGATTCCGCGATGAGGCCCGGGTTGCTGTATCCGGACGGCTTAGCTAAGCATGTGCTGACATAATCAGCTGCCCATGCGCGATCGCGAGTGACCTGGTGGGAACCTGGGTTGCCGGCGTCGGCAATGCGCCGATCGAAGTACCCTGCGAGTCAAGCCAGATCTCCGTCCCAAAACGGCATTTCTGAGGATATCTTCACCTCCCGCGCTCTTCGACTCTGTTGGCCCCCGTCTGCTGTGCGCTGGCCCGTTGTGTTCTCTTTTGCTAGTCTCCGGCTCCACCGGCCCTCTTTTGCTCTTAGACAAGTCACTTCCGCCAGTGGCTGTTCTAAACCGCCGGCCGCCCAAGGGGCTTGACCTACTCCGTACCTGTGATTCTCAGGTCTCGACGCCAATTCTCTCCACGCGTCTCACTTTGAAACTCCGTTGCGTGACCGCGCTGGCCACAGTCGAAGGCGTGGGTGCCAGTGCTAAGTGTCAAAAGTTTGGTCCGGTTGGTTTATTTTACTTTGTCCATTCGAAACCCGCGGTCTCTAGCTCCGTCCAAGTTCCAGTACATTGTTTCGGGTTGGCGAAGGCGATCACTCCCACAAGAAGCTCCCCTGTCCTTTACTGGTGATAAGACTTTCAGGCTGACTGACCCGTTGTGCTCTATGCTGCAGCTGGCCCCGTGGTGCCGAACGGTCCTCCAGGTACTCGCGTGCGCGACCTCCCGGGCCATTCAACCTAATAGGCATAGCATCAGTTGCCAACCACTGTGATGGATTCTCCCCTTTCCCCCGCCTCGTCCACCGCCGCCACCACTCCTCTAGCGTCGGCTCTTTTTCCGCCGATTATTCTGCCTGAAAAACATTCCGCTTTGCTAGACCAAACTCCGCCCAGAGACGGGCGCCAGTCCTCGGAGCCTCCGGCGATACGGCACCAGTCCCTCGAACCACCGTCGTCGCTTCTAGAGCCGCCCGAACCGTTAACATCCTCTGCTACGCCCTCCTCCGCGCCGGACTCAGAGACACAGTCCCTATGTATCCCCGAAAATCCCCCGCCTCCTACTTCTACATCTAAACCGCATCGCCACTGTCTAACACGCGACCAGCGACGTGATATCCTGCTTATGCGTAGCCTAGGCCACACATACCACCAAATCTGCAAGCACCTGAACCTCCCCTTCGGTGCCGTGCAGTACACCTGCCAGAAACGCTCCGCGTCTCCCAAGCGTCGGCCGGGCCGGGCAAAGCGTCTGACTGATGAAAAATTGAACGAGATTGAGACGTTCATCACCTCGTCCATAGAAAACCGCCAGTTAACTTACCAGGAGGTTGTGGAAACCCTGGGCTTAGACGTGAAGGAGGACACTCTGACACAAGCCCTGAGAAAGAGGGGATTGGTGAGGCAGATGGCTTTTCTGAAATCGCCGTTGGCTGTGGGAAATATGTATGTCTGAGACCCTTTTCCCTGCTTTTTGATACCTTTTTAGCCCTCTCGCTATAGTTGACGCGTCGTGTCAACAAACCAAAAGGATGTCTGGTTCTGGGGGCTCCGCTAACGCTCTCTAAAATCGATAGTACTGCCAAGCCAATTCGCACCTATCTCACCTGCCGGAGAAACGAGGAGATAGATTCACCGCAGGTCGTTGAGATAATCAAGCGCAGAAATGGGTAAATCAATCTATCTACTTTGATCCTGCCCCGACAGCCCTCGTATGGCTGAGATTCTCGTTTAATTATGCAAGAAACAAATATTGGTACAATTTAGTCCAATTAATTGATTCTTGGGAGTTAATAAATCCTAACGCTTATGTTGTCTATTTTGAGACACTACTATGAAGCAAAAAATAATGTGTGGGCCCTATTGTCTTCTATCTTGGGATGGACTTATTCTTGCGATAAAATAGGGGATAGCCGCGTCTACCCTTACGCACTACTATAATAGTGATTTTAAGAAACCCTCCCCCTACGGAACACTACCAAACCTGTTCTTGATTAATATGGGCTAACCATGCCACTGGAGCCCGGCGGCATTTTCCTGTTCCGTTGTTTATGTTATATACCCAGCATACGCCTAGCTTTTTCGAAAATATTTTATCAGACCCCGCTTTACCCTATATATACATATATATTGAGAATATCTTGATTTTCATCCTCCTAAGAATCGCCCCAGAGTAGTGCCCCAAAGTACTCTGTTCATACTTAACTCTCAGTCTAAAGGCTCTCCTAACGGTTCGTTTCCAAGTCTTAGTCTAAACGCCCCCCGAGTAGCCTAAGGTCAGTCTCTTACACCTTCCTGCTAGAGATAGCTTTAACGGTTTACATTCTGTCTTCCAGAGACTGCACCATGGAATCGACGGTATGACTTATGTTCGAGCCTCGTGGAGATGGTGCATCAGGACAAACCACGTATAAGAACTTTCAAGTAATTCATAAGCTAAAAACTACTTCATACACACAGGAAATTCCTCGAAACATAGGGGTTTTCTTCTTATCCGAATATTCAACACCTTTTCAACATTACTCAAACACAACAACTGGCGTCATAGACAAAACCTTCATAATCGCTGACACGAAAGCTAGCTTAGTATGACGAGGAATCGATCCGTCGATCAAACGACAAGCCACAGCATCGTGCCGGGGAGGCGCCAGGCTGAAGCAAAATAAGAAACCCTAGCCCAAGCACCACGAAGGTAACATGTAAATGTTCAAAAACAGGCAAAGAAGATAAAAGAAGAGCCATACATCGTGCATATCATATCGAATCCATTCATTCACACATGTGGAACGATCTATAGAAAGTACAGTTATATGCCTGTCTTCTACAGTTGTGCCATTCAAACATAGCTTTTGTTTTTCATAGTTTTATTTCAAGATCCGGTAGACGATTTCAAATGCTGAGGTATGGCCACATTAAATGAGCTTGGACTTTTGTACCAAGATGTGGACAGGTAGGCAATCAAACCCGAGATCAGGAATATTACAATGGGAAAATCAATATCCCATTTTTTTTTTAATCGGACAGTATGGTAGCGATAGATATCAAGTAAATCAGCTTCGAGTGCTGTAATGATACCAGGTAAGGACATAGAACCAAGAGAAGGTAATTGGTGATGATCGAAGCTTTAAGAATCTTCGACAATAAATGGTCCGAAGCAGTGAAAACTTCTTCGTGTCAAGTGAAGCAATGAGAGGTAAAATCACGCAGCAGTTGAGCTTCTCCGATGAGAGTCAAGCACTTTTCTGCGGACCGCTTCACCGCCTAGATAATTGCTTGCCTTGCGTTTCCGTGGAGGGGTGCGGCCGTCAGTTGCCCTGGAGCGACGAAACACGCTCGCAGGGCGGGAGGGAGAATTAGCAGGCATGAATTCCCGATGTTGTGGCAGGCGAATCAGGGCTTGATATCGATTATGATTGCGACGGAAAGCAGTCACTATTCCACGGTCGAGGTGGTTCAAAAGGCGTTCAGCATTGGTAGTCAACGGACTATCACGAGCGCCAGTTGGGGTTCGGGAAAAGTCCATATCGACAGATGCGGCGACGAATGGAGAATCAACATCATCCATCATTTTATCCGTTTCGCCGTCAGAAGAAGCGTCACCGAAATTGATGAAGTCGTTCACATTCAAAGCTGATTCGCTATCTTCATCATCATCGTCATCCTCAAAGGGGTCGAGAAGATATTTTCCATTCGGATAAAAGGCCTCGGGTGGCCCGGTGACTTCTCCACCAGCATCGTTCCCATTCAATGCTGTCATCATCAAATTGGCGGCGGAGCTCAACATGGGACTGAAATCTGGTCGACTTGGGGAAACGAGATCAGTATCGCTATCTTCCGCGTTGTTCGTTGCTCGTGGGCTATTAGTAGCTGTGTTTGCAAGACTATTTGTTGCTGTTTCCAGCCAATCATGGCGGTACGATGCATATGGAGGAATCAAAATTAGTTGCTTTCCGTTGGGCGCCATGACAGCAACGGGCTTGTTGGGATCGGCAATAAACGTGCCTCGAAGAGGCCCGCGTCTGCGTGCCAACTGTGTTTGTGTGTTATCTTCATCGCCTGCAGATACCGACACGCTTGATTCACGCCGAAGAATTGACCGCGGATGCGTAATGGTCGCGGGTGGGGGGTAGTCCTCTTCGTCCGTGGTCTCCCCACCATCAGCTACCATGAATTAGTAATCGTTGAGAAGACACAATAAACACAGATGACCTACTCTCGTAGCCACTTGAACTACCGACGTCACTATCGGATTCAACGTGATAAATATTGCTGGGGATCTCATAGAATGCATTGTCTACCTGAAAATCCAGAGGGTTACGGCAGCCGTCGTTTTCGATCAGGCGTCTGAGGTCAGGGTCAAGGCTCTCTTGTTGTAGAAAGTCAGAAAGCAACTCGTCCTCAGAACTAGAATCTGAAGAGTCATCGGATTCCATAAAGTGAACCCGCCTTGGCACTGGGGTCTCAAAATTATCGCTGGCCATTTCGGCATTGAACATTTCATTGGAAGTGTTTGGCATCATAATTTGATCTTCATCAAAGAATGAGCCAGCAGAGTAGAGGGGTCGATGTTCAAGGTCGTCGAAACCACTCCATTCATCTCCAAAGCCTCGCAATCCGGACACGCTATTGGGTCTTCCATGCTGAAATTCACCTACGATCCATTGTTCTTCAAACTTTTCCACTTCCAAATCCTCGTCATCTCCATCTGATAGGAAGTCCACAGCATCATACTCGGCATCCGAATCTGCGGACCCGGTGCAACATTCGCCGCTAACAGAACTGACAGAAGACACTGAGCCAGAGCAATGCTCCTCATCACTCGCTCCGTCGTAATGACCGTGTGTAGCAGTTGACTTTCTTCCCTTCTTTACTGATGTGCCAAGCCGATGCCCCGCCTTACGGTTCTTTTCTGTGTTTGTGCCGTAAGACGGGGCGAAAGCTGCCGGCTCATCTTCATCATCATCACTTTCTTCCTCTTCATTCTCATCGCAATCCACTTGATCGACATTAGCAAGAGCCGAAGAGGGTGTGCCATCATCGGAAGTCATTTCTGACTTCATTCCTTTGTTCCCACCACCAAACTCATTTTGTTTTTTTGAAGGTGGCATTTTGTTTTTCTTGTTATTTTGTTGATTTGGAATAGACTTGGGTTTGGGAGACGCTAGATAATCGAGGGCGTCGGTCTGGGGGCGGAGGTCTAGGTTGTCGGTGGAGACACGGGGTCTTCCAGAAGTGGATTTGACAGAAGTCAAGGGGGTAGCTGGGTAATTTCCAGTAGTGGTGCTCATTGTGCACAAAAGGATGGTGGCTCAAGATGTCGAAGTTGGAGTGAAGATGAAACGATAAGACGGAAACGCGAAGAGGGTATCCAGGCACGTGCAAAGAACTCAGTGACAAAAGGTATGAAATAGAAGACGAAAAGTAGGATCGTCGTGAGGAATGGGCGGTGTGGGCGTAGGGAGGGGAAGAACACAGTGTCAATGGTAACAGCAACTCCAACCCTAGTGGACGTCGAGGTCAATTCTGAAAATCGTAGTAGGGGCAATTTCGACGCTCGAAGCGGCGGCCGAAAGAGTTTCACAAATATCGTCAAGTCAAGTAACTTGTTCCTCGTTGGACTTCTCGTTGGGCTGGAGGAACATGGGCAGGCCATGCTCCCCCAGCGCGAAGAGATTTAGGGCCCAGCGACAGCCATTAGGCGGGCGTACTCGACAATATTTGGGGTAGTACTGACGTTCGGTGTCTGGATGCTCGAGATATAGGGGAGTCAAAGAACTGGGAGAAGGCCTGCGGTTGTGGACGAGCAGAAGAAGAAGAGGAGAAAAGAGGAGAGAAAAAGGCCCGTTGGATGAAGTCTCGGGGATGCCAGGATTGCTCGCCGGCGCGGATTAATGTTGCGGCGGCCGCCGCTGGTTGGCTGCGGTGGGCCGCCGTACCGTCACGGGCCCGGTCACGATGTGAACTGACCATACCATACGCGGCTGGTAACGGCGCGCGATTGGCCCGCCACTTCACCGTCTTTTGTGGCGTGACCTGCTGGCCCGGTTCCTGCGCGCCTAGTTTTGCGCGACGAGGTACCTGGCCAGAGGTACCCGGCCTGCCGTCGCACCGGAGCTGGTGTGGAGAGCGCCAGGCCGACCCGCCGCGTACGGTAAGCGAATTACGCCCACCAACGCCGGTGGAGCACGAGTGACAAAGAAGCGTGCCATCAATCCTCCTTGCGCCCACGAACAGGCTGCTGTCCCTGCAATCGCCAGCTGCTCGCGGTGCGGATGGGAGAGCAGGGGACCAGCTGTGTCCAATCCTGCTGGGTGGGCGGCATTCCTTGGATTCGGCAAACTCAACACCCGCGGGACACACGATCTCCCCTCCATCTGTTACAGGCGTGCAGCAGCTCGTATCGATACGCTCCTAGCTGTCCCCAGAGCAGGGATCCTCACGCATCTCAACAGCGTCCCGCAGGTGTGCACGGCCTGCAGCGACCCGGCGGCCCTCCCAACTGCCTGAAATTCCAATTTTTCTCTCGGCCCCGAGCGAGCTACGTATGTACTCCGTAGGGATACGCACTTTCTTCCCCCTCCCGGGAAGTCGCCTCGAATGTTGCAGGAAGTGGACAGGTCACAGGCCGGTCTTTTCGCGCTGGACCTGGGTCGCATCATGCGCAATCATCCATGGCGTGGTTGGTCCTTTGCTGCACCTCGGGGCCCACCCGGAGACAGGGTGGAAGAAAGCCTAAGAGCCACCGCTTGATCTGAGGTTGCCTTAGCCATGCGCCACTCGCTGCCGCACTTGGAAACGCACAATAATATGCACACAATATAAAAATTGCTTCTGTGAAACTGCCAATGGCTAGCTATCTAGGGAGAAGACCGCCGCAGCGATATATATATATATATAGAAAAAAAATCTGTGGTATCAATCAGGCTACATATGCAAGCTTCCAGCCAACACTGCCTGCCCAGAGACGGGGAAAATATTTCAAGAATAGATGCGCCTGTCCTCAATCTGACCGCCTACGTCTTTTAGGCGGGGCTGCCACGAATCCTGGCCTAATCATACATACATCCTCGACGTGGCCAGTTGACACTCCGGTCAAGACACATGCGTATGAATGTAAGGCAAATTAAGTTCCCTCATACGGCTCGACCGTCTTGCGACGTGTATTTTTGCCAGTTGCAGGATGAGGCGAGGGCTCTTGCAGCGTCGATGACCGCCGGGCTTCGCTGGGCTCTGCAGCTGCGCTACTTTCGCTAGAAGTCGTGGCAGGGGCTTCTGCTGTGTCGTCTGCTGCGTCATCTGCCGTTTCTAACTGAGAGGCAGATGCCTCTCTGGAAAGTCTTTCTCTTTCCAAGCGCTCTTCACGGCCCCGTTTATGGCAGTACCATAAGACCATGAGCAAGACTGTTTTCAAATAGTCAGTCAGAGCCAACGCATAAAATCGAAGTGGTTCAATCACTTACCCATTAGTGCCAAAGACCAAAGCACATTCACGCCCAGTAATGCTGGGAACCGTGCTTTTAAAAATGTTATTATAGACCGCAGCATTCCTGCAATAGCAGCAGGCTTTGCTACAAGCTCCTTAAGGCTAGGAACCTCGAGCCCCATTTTGGTCGCGGCTCCGGCCGCCTTGCCGGCAGCGTCAGCACTTAACCCGTGCTTCTCGGCTCGTTCTGCAGCGGCCGCGAGTATCTCTGGCGCAAACTTTTTCGTCACCTTGTCCGGCAACTGCTCAATTAACTTCTGCAAGAAGTCGGGAAGCTTGTTGAAGGAGCTCTGCAGCTGCCTGTCTCCATTCTTCAAGAGACTTTCCAGGTCGTTATATGCCGTTGGGACACCGTTCACCAGGTCTTTAAAAACAAACTTAAATTTCTCCAGTAGATCTTGTGTTTCATCGCTGACAGAAAATACTCGATTATTGACCGCGGCAAGGTTCAACTTTTCAAGAACTTCTGAGATATCTTCCTCTTCCTTTTTAACTTCTTTCTCGGCAGCGGTGGACGGCTCCTGGGCAAAAATAAACAACATTCAGCATCTTCCAGGAATTTTATACGATGATGGATTAATTGCACATACCTTTTCCGCCTTCGTCTTTGCCTCTCCACTCTTCATCCAGCTCCAGCGATTTTTCTTTTTCGCCTGTGCCAGCTTCTCGCTATGTTGCTCCTCTTCCGCCCTCGACTTGCTGCCTGCAAGCGCTAGTTCTTTGTCCAGGTCATTTTCTTCGCAAGGCGACATGGGTAATGGAATATTCTGTGCGCCATCCATTATCGCGACCTGCGCATTGCCACCATGGTCCCCTCTTGTCTTCTCGGGAGAACTGACTACTGCGCTTAAAAACTCTTGTTCTTCGTCACTAAGGATTGGAGTGTGGGGTTTGACGGGTTTTTTGATGTAAGGCACCTTTTCCTTGATGTTTTTGAAGTATTTCATCGCCATTTTGAATGGAGCCTGGAATGCACCTGTTCACAATAGATGTGCTGCAAGATGTCAAAAATAATGTAAATGTCAACAGATCTTATACTCAAAATCCCAAAATATAAAAGTAATCATTAACATTCATAAATTCTAAAAACATTCATGGTCCAGCGCATGAAGACACTGCTGGAGCCGCCGTGTTTATTTTGGCGGGGGCTGGCGTTGACGTCAACTTCCGCACCGCGTAACGTCGCCACAAAGTGGCTCGTGCGTCTTCTGCACAGCCCTAAAATAAGGCTTGGCGTGTGAGTGTGGCTGGTGGTTGCCAAGGTGCTAGCTAGGCAGGGACCTTCAGCGGAGAATTGTAGGGGATTTGTTTCCCTGCGACCTGCTGAGGCTACGAAACAAACACCAGGATGTCCCATCCATAGTGTATCACTAGTGGAGACCGGGGTATTCCACAATGATACTCGAGGCACCAGCCAAGTCCGATGAACTCATCTACAGACGCGTTCAGTCACCAGTACTCCGTACTCTATACGGTGGCATACGTGAGATTGCTCCGTGTGACTGCTCCTCAGGATAAGTATGCCATTCTTGGAAATAGCCCTATGGGTTCAATATCTACTCCTGTACCGCAGTCTATATAGGCTGGTTGTGGCCTCTTGGATCTGAAACAAAGCACACAAATAGCTACGTAAGAAATTAGCAAATAATAACTACTCACGGTACAGCGCACAGACCCAAATATTTGGGGAATCATATCGAGTGTTGAAAACAAACCGCAAGTGCACGATACATTGTTCATAGCTAACGTTTCATTCCAAACATACCATAATGCCGTATGAGGAACATCGTCTAGCATATTTGAAGGCAGAGGCTTCTCATACCCCGCCAAAGCTACCATGATCTTTGGAGGGCTAAATCTTGTTTAGCATTCAGGAACCTCCAAAGTTTGACGTGTTGACATTGCCACGCAAGCTGACTGGATGAATGGAAGCTTGGCATAGATCCAACAGAGAATTCTGCAAAGGAGTGAACTTCCAAACCAAATTCATGGTACGTTTATCAGTATTATCGATAATTTTCGAGAAGGATTCTGCTCGGCTGTTGACCGGCATCTCGACATGTTGTCGCTGTTATTGTTGGCCAGCAATAATATACAATTGCCTTGGAAGTCAGTTGGCAATGCCCACCAAGCAATTTTGGCTGATGCACACGTGAGGACAGTCTTCAGCATTATTATTATTATTATTTCCGCGTACACAACGCGGGGTTGTGATCTGCAGCGGCTGCCTGGCGCCATCACATGACCCAGCCTTTCGCGGGCTATCTACATTTCTTCGTGTTCGCCTCAGTCTTCTTTTTTTTCTTTCGTCTTTCACGCTTCGTCGAGCCGACCAGTTGTCCATCCGCACGAGGTTCATTTCTGTATGATATCTCGTGCGCAAAGCCTCTTTCTGGGATAACTACGCGTCTCCTCTGTCCTCTCGTTCTCGCGCCCGAGAATTGAAGATAGTTGGGGCTCGTAGCTCTTGGGAGCGGCTTTCCAAGGCTCTCATGCTACGTGCGTGATCGATCAGCGTCAATTTGATTTTTGGCGATAGCCTGTCCACTCTTTATCTTTGCTATATATATACATATATCCGGAACATTCTTCTGCCTAGTTTCTTCCGTCAGTTGTCGCCAATTCGGAAGCGATGTTCAAACGCTCGATTTCCTCAAGGGACCGAGTGGGAAAGTCCGTCAAGCCCGCTAAGAAGACCTACCGCGACGAAACAAAGATTAAAATGCAGGAGAAATTAGACAGCCCATCAAGCTCTGGGTTCGTCCACGCATATAGAGTGTTTGCTAGCTTACATGGGATGAAAGCTGACTATCAACTAGCAGCCTTACAAGCCCCATAGTGACCCTAATCGTAGGTCAAGATCAACGAGTTTTTGCTGCTCATGAGGATGTCTTGTCTCTCTCGCCTTTCTTTGCGGCTGCCTTGAAACACCAAATGGTGGGTGATAGCCCAAAACAGATTGGCTTGCATGACGAGTACGTAGTGCGACTCTATTACCCGATTTTGGATTGAATTGCGGCTTGACATCTGCTTTAGGGAACCCGAGATATTGTCCTGCGTCCTCGAATACCTCTACAAGGGTGACTATTACCCCCGTTTGCTCCAGAGTAAACGTCACAACCCTTATTACCTCGAGGACTCCCAGCTGCGTAAAACAGGTGGCCGAGGATCAAGTGAATCAGTCATATTCCATTCCGGCATTGGCAACTATGTCCTTCGGGATACCGTTATATATTGTGCTGCTGAGAAATACGGTTTGGATGGGCTGAAATCCCTTGCTCTAAAAAAGCAGGGGCTTCACGTTGCAATCCCAGCCGATGTCATTCTCCGCTCCGCGCGGTATACATACGACAACACACCGGACTCGGAATCTCGACTCCGAGCTCATTTTCTAGCCCTAATCATTCGGAGCCGCAAGACGTTCAAGAGAAGCGGAACTATGCAGACGGAGATGGAGATGGGTGGTAAATTGTTTTTCGATCTGTTCGTAGCGATGTGCAATCATATTGATGACGTTGCTGGAATGAAGTATGTACCCTCTGTGCCTAGCTTCTGAGGGGCTGACTTGCGCGCTATTCATGGCACGACTTCTATTCAACTACCCAGTTCTAACTGCAGTAGCCACCCTCCCAAGTCTTTTTAAATTAAGACCTGCACTGTTATCGTGCTACTAATCCAAATGGAAATCTTCTCGGGTGCTGTTGACTGAAATTGTCGGAACGAAATAAACAGCCCGAGGAATCTAAACGAAAATGCGAAACAACGACCGTAGATGGGATGATCTGAGACCAGTTTGCGAACCAGAACCCAGTTCTGCTTTTGATAATAAGAATCACCCAAGCTTTTCGATTGATTCTATTCTTCTTGTTGCTCGAGGTTGGCCGGGCACGCTTTGGTTTTATGCCACCATTGCATTTTTTGACTTGTGAAATTGATAACATCAGATTGAACCTTGAAGTCCTAGGGTGATTGGTCCTTTTTCCCCGTGTATCTCTCAGTTTCTGCTGGTCTTTTTCACCGAAGCTCGTTTCCTGCCCATCCCTCTCCTCAAGCCCTATAAACCAGCCTGCGACTGCTCTCGCAATTGTATAACTCTGCTTCTAAGTCCTGTATTAGTGAGCTCGATCAGGGGCTATATTGAAATATGAGAATTTTGGCCACCACATTGATCTCGCAGCGCTACATGTAGACCATTTATCGAGGTGTTAGGCTATTCTCCCTAAACTTCTTCTTGATCCGCATATCAAATCAAGCTTTTAGGGCCAGCGGAAAGATCGACCAGCTCCGAATGCGGCAGAGTTGCGGTTGCCGTTGTAAAGCTCTGCTCAGGTTTCTAACAAGAATGGCATCTTTGGCAGTTCAGTCATGGGCTTCGAGAACGCCAGGCTGAAGAGTGGGTTACGCTTCTATCGTGAGGTCATTGTAAAGGTTATTTATTCTGCACGCCGCGCCCATGGCCACAGAGGCGGGATGCCCGCGAAACATCCGGTGGATGAAGGATGGACAAGTTATTCGAGAAAACCAAGAATCTCAGTCCGACCAAGCAACAGAACGCCCGCCGAGCGAAACGGAAGACCCCATGCCGCCATTCTTTGATGAAAAGAGTGAAGAGCACGCCAAGAAATGCGAGAAGTTCTGCTGTGGAGATATCCACCGAGTTGCTATACAGAATATAGAAAGAGAAAACCTGGAGGATGCGGGAGAGATCCCCAAAGATCAGGAGGCGAGGCTACAGGCGCGTCATGCCGGAGAGGCTGATAGCGCGATCCAAAGGCCAGGAGTGCATGTCAGGTCAAGCGTTATGGTAATGTCGTTGGAATCCATGAGCGATTCTATGAGTCAGACCGCGGCAGTATTGTTTTCCACGCTGGATGAGCAGGATCGCGGCGCTGTCAGCAGCTTTCTCCTGACGGGGGAATATTTTCCCATGCTCATCGAGAGCCGGGTGGGGCAGAATCCTCTACAGCCGGGGCTACGAAAGGAGAGATGCACGGCGTACTATCTGGAAGGGTATAGGACGAGAGAAGAGTATAACGCGGAAGCTCTGCGGTGCGCGTGGATGTACAACCTCGCGCACAGCCTGTACATACCCAACCTTGAAATGCTTGCGGTTCGCAAGCTCAAGCTGGGCTGCCAATATGTCGAAGAGGACGTCATCATCCAGGTTGCAAGTTTCATCTTCTCGTCCATCGACGGTCACCGTGAACAGGAATACGAGGGGCTCCAGACAACGGCGACGAAATCACCCGCGAAGCCGTGCTGCTGCGCGGGCGAACGCGACCCGATGCGGGCCTACATCGCGGAGTATTTTGGAACAAGACTGGCGTCTCTGTCGATTCAGAACGACGCGAAGTTCTGGACGATAATGATGAGGTATACTGCTTTCAGGGCCGCGGTATACCTGGAAGCCGGCAAAGTGATCTCAAAGCGCCTGGCTGCTGTGACGGCAGCGGAAGCGGAGTTGAACTAACAAAGCCGACGTGGAATACAATGCTGAGGCTTAGGCTATGTTTCATTCATCGCTGTTTGTTTTCTTTATATGCATTGTGGAGGCGTTTTTATGGTAACGGGAATGGGGGGTTTGCGCAAGGCAAGGCATTAGACGAGCACTGGACAATAAGGCATGTTTTATTCATCGTTGGGATCTGACAAACCCGATGTTAGTTGTTAGCTATTCGGATAGGGCAATACTTCAGGCTTCTAATCGGAATTATATGAGTAGAGCAGCGCTGCTGGTTATGAATGTAAGAGAGAGAAAGTTGACAAAAAGGGTGCGGGAGTAAAGTGACGGGCGAGTCTTCACGCTAAAAAAGCGCGGGTGCGGGCGAGCTTTCTCTGGCCAGCTTGCGTCAAGCTTTCTTCCTCGACAGGCCGCGACCACGTCCTCCACGGCTTCGTGCAAAGAACTCCACGCCGGCGCGATTTCGAGGTGGAGAGACTCCCATCCAACCTCCCAACACCAATTCCCATCCCCATCAGCGTCCTCTCTGTATTTTCCTTTTCTTCTCGAACGCCCGGCCGCGCCGCCAGACACCGGCACCATGCTGAGCAACATCGCCCCATACCTCGCCAACCCGCGGCAGACGCTCACGCAGGTGCTCAATTTCGCACTCGTGCTGTCGACCGCGTTCATGATGTGGAAGGGCCTGTCCATCTACACCAACTCGTCGTCGCCCATCGTCGTTGTGCTCTCGGGCAGCATGGAGCCCGCCTTCCAGCGCGGCGATCTGCTGTTTCTGTGGAACCGCAGCCCCCGCGCCGAAGTGGGCGAGATCGTGGTGTATAACGTGCGAGGAAAGGATATCCCAATCGTGCACCGCGTGGTGAGGGCGTTTGGCGACGATGCGAAGGATCCGAAGGAGGCCGGGCAGAAGAAGAAGAGTGCTGGGTCGAGTGCGAAGACGGGGAAGAAAGATACCACTGCAGCTGGGTAAGTAGGATAGGGTTGTGTTTTCTTGTTCTTACGGCTACTTTGAAGCTTCGCTGAAGCTCAGTTGGAGATGTATACGTCTGGGTGCCGTGGAAACTAATGCATATTATACAGGGCCGTTCACTCAGACGCCTCGCTCGTTTCGCACAAGTTGCTCACCAAGGGCGACAACAACCTCGCTGATGATACGGAGCTTTACGCGCAGGGACAGGACTTTCTGGACCGGAAAGTGGATCTGGTGGGCAGTGTACGGGGCTACATTCCAGCTGTTGGATATGTGACAATCATGCTCAGCGAGCATCCGTGGCTGAAGAGTGTGTTATTAGGGATTATGGGCCTTATGGTGATTCTCCAGCGAGAATAGACTCCCAAAATGTAAGATAATTTTACTGGTTTGAATTGGTGCTGGAGAATGTGCCAAACACTGGAAGCTGCAGAAGCTGCAGCATCGACAGCTCGATCGCGACGAATTGGTCTGGGGTATAATAGGGTGACAGCATCTTATTCGGTATGCTGCGCTGGCTAGGCATGGCTGTGTTAGCTCTACAATTTGAAGCCGAGCTCTCTACCTAATCAGGTAATTAGTATAGTATGCCTTCGATGAATCCCACGCCCCACGAGCACGGTACCTTATGTACCCAACTCATGGTCTTGCTCAAATGAGTTGAAGTTTTGACCTGATCAGAGAGTTCAGCTTCAGATCCTAATGATTGAAATTGACGAGTGTTGGCTGTGACAGATTAATAGATGACCATGCAGCTAGAAGGTGGTGCGGGAGAACGGTTTGGTGCCAAGAACTATCAGACATTTTTCATGCAGCACCTATTTGGCCCGACAAAATTCCTGTGCACCACCTTCTAGCTGCAGTCCTGTCCGATACCATCTACTCTGTCTCCTTCAGCTCGCCAGTCTCAGGCAATTGCCTAACATAGAATCACTCTTGCTGGCACTTGTTGGGTATCGTCCCTCCAACACAGTTCTTTTTGATTATCCGAAAGGACACTACATACCCAGGAAGACCTCTGTATGATGCACCCAAATATAGTTACTTGACACAATCTGTACTCAATTCTACCTTGGAAATGATTGTACTACAGGCTGATAGCAGTGTGGAGATTTTTCTTCTACGGCTCACTGGTAGCTTGGTCATCGATCATTGCCTACAACCCAGCAATACGGCCTGGCACAACCCCTATAGGAACGGGGACCACAAGCAGTGGATTAACAGGACGTGACGACATGGCTTGATGTGTGAGAGAAGGCCAAGGAAGACGGGGCTGCGAGGTGATGTGGCGGAAGCATATGTAAGTTCCAGATGGACAGCTGGAAGGTCGTGCCACAGTTCTGCACCTCCGCATCCAGCTGGTATTGGTAGACCGTGTTTACATATACATCACTACTTAACCCGTCTGGACTGTAACCCTGCGCGTGTCGCTGCACCATCACGCCCGGGTCACCAACTACGCGGCCCCCGCGAAGTACCCCGCGCCACCATGGGAAGTCAGAAGCGCATTGCAAAGGTGCGAGTCCGCCTTCATGGGTGATTTGGGGAGCCGTGCTGACTGATATGGCTGTGGCATAGGAGCTGAGCGAGCTGATGAAGACGCCGCCGGCAGGCATCGAGGTCGCGCTGCGCGACGAGGCCGATCTGTACAGATGGCGGGTGCAGATGGCGGGGCCAGACAACTCGCCGTACCGCGTACGTGCTGCCCGCCGAACTACATACTGAACTCCAGGCCGTTGAGCCAGACGACGACTAACGGGCGCTGCAGGGCGGTTCCTTCAGTCTACTGCTCGTGCTGCCGCCGGAGTATCCCTTCAAGCCGCCGACGGTGTCGTTCGCGACCAAAATCTACCACCCCAACGTCACGAACGACGACAAGGGCACGATGTGCCTAGGGATGCTACGCGCCGACGAGTGGAAGCCGTCGACCAGGCTGCACTCGGTGATCGAGTTCGCCCGGAACCTACTGGAGGAGCCCATGCCCGACGACGCCGTGGAGGGCCGCATCGCCGAGCAGTTCAACAACGATCGCGAGCTGTTTGACCAGACGGCGCGGGAGTGGACGAAGAAGTATGCGAAGGAGAGGTGAGGGCTGGGAATGGGAGGACTAATGTCTCAAGATGTGAACATGAGCCCAATGACTGTTTTGACCATGCTGTTGCGGTTTTTTTTTTTGGGAGGACGCTTCTTCGCTGGCCTTTCTTTGCTGGGACATGTTGGAGTTTTTGATGTTTGTGAACGAGTACCTAGAGACAATGCCGATGCGCCGGAGCCTGAGCTCTTCTTCTTCCTCCTCCTCTTCTTCTTCTCCCTTGGACGCCGTGAAAGAAACATGAAAGAAAGCCTGCCCTGCTGCTGCAGGAGGTGTTTGATCTGTTGCGTCAGGAGCCGTGCCGTGCTGTGCCTCGCAGGAGATGCGAGATCAGCCCAGCGCCTGTATGTGCCCTGTCCTGCTCGGACGATCAGCGAGCCAGCATCCCCATTGTTGCTGTTTGCTGGTGTCGTTGTTGGCTGCGATCATCCATTGTGCGGCCGGATTTCGGGGAGGCGTGTGAAGCCGCCGCCGTCTGGCTCCGTGTCTTGCATCTGCGACGGCGAGCCAACTCTAACGCGGCCGCTTGACTCACCAGCCTGGCCGTGTGGTGTTGGGCGTGTGCTGCTGCCATCAAGCTTCAGCTGTCTGAGTCGCTTTCGCTTCGCTTCGCCCCCCCCGTGGTTGTCGCACCAGCGCCGGCGTCTTCCCGCCATGCGAGCTAACCGCCGGCCTCTCTCTCTCTCTCTCGCCCTCCCACCGCGCTGCCTGCTCGCCGTCCGTCGCCTGTGCCTCCGCCGAGCCGTCTTGCCTCCCCGCCCGCGAGCCCGTATCGTCGCCCGCCGTCGTGTGCGCGCCGTGAGAGCTCGAAGCCCGTGAGCCAGAGCTACATGGCGTCGTGAGACCAGCCGCAGCCCAGCCCAGCCCATCCGATGCCCCCGGCCGGCTGCGACACCCGACAGCAGCGGCCATGGGCACGAAACAAGCGGCGATTCACGCTACCTTTCGCCTGCCCGACCCTGACGATGTCAGCACGCTGCTGCCCACCAGCCCCCTGGCCCGTCGCCCGGCCCTGAATGCCCTCGACACCGCCGTGCCCGCGCCTGCTCGCCCGCCGCCACACGCCCTGCGTCCCGCCTGCCTCCAGCTCTCGCCTGCTGCCACTGCTGCTACAGTGCCGTCTCTCCGCGCCGCCTCGCCGTTTGATATCCGCCGCCATGAGCCTGCCCCCGTCTCCCCGGCCAGCAAGACTGACAGATCCGCCTCGCGGGCTGCCACGCCCGTCTCCCCGTCTGCCAGGCAACTGCCCGCTTTGTCGCCCATAAATGTGCATTCCAGGCACTTTGCGCCCTTTCGTCATGACCGCTCGCCGCTGCAGACGCCCTTGAGCCCGCGCTGCCCACACCCCTACCCGCCCCCCGAGCTGCATTTTGATACGCCGCTACGGTCGAGCCTGCACTCCGCCACGACGGGCAGTACCAGCCTGGAGCCCGCCAGCGAGACCGAGAGAAGTAGCATCCTGACCAATCCGAGCTCCGTGGCCGATCTTTCGCCAGACGCTGGGGACACCGGTATGAGTGTGGACGATGCCATTGATATGTATTTGGACGGCTTCTCTGACGACTCTTCCTCCGGCACCTCGCCCGACTCGCCTGACCCGGAAAAGTCGCTTCCGGCTGCAGATCTCCAATCCATATCTCGTTATCCTAAGTCATCTCTAAAAGTGGCGGAGCTTGGGCCAAACGCCTTAGTATCACCTAGCAACAAAACAACATCTCCCACAAACGCTCCTATATCGTTACCTAAATCACAATTGCAGCCAAAGCTGGTGGTGGACACTGGGTCAGCGGACAAGGAGCAGAGAACAAGCCCTCTTTCAAGTCCAAGTGGCAATCTACCAGGAAACGTAGAGAAGAGAATGACGGTGCCGGAAGTATTGTCTGTCGGAGTACCACCGCCGTTGTCAACCGACACTGATCTCAGAGATATATATGGGTTCAAAAAGCAAACCACCCATATCACCGTGAGGCAGTTCAAAGCGTGGAACGACCCATATCTAAGATACGTTGACTATCGCAGGCGAAAATGGGTAGAAATGGTGGGAAGCGCTCATCCTGAGCATTCAGATACCCTTCCTTTCCCCTCAAGGTCCAATAAGATGAAGCGGTACATCAGGAAAGGTATCCCTCCCGAGTACCGTGGTTCTGCCTGGTTTTGGTATGCAGGAGGCCCGGAGTATCTTCTCAAAAGCCCAGGCCTCTATCGTAAACTCGTGGAACAGGCATTCCAGGCACCCATGAACGACGACAAGGAACATATCGAGCGTGATCTTCACAGAACGTTCCCTGACAATGTTCACTACAAGCCCGATGACTCCTCCGCATCCCAGCCATTCGAAGGAAGCAGCAATCTTAATCACCTTTCAGATACCCCAGAAACTCCTATAATTCAGTCGCTACGTCGTGTTCTCTATGCGTTTTCGATTCATAACTCGAAGATTGGTTATACCCAATCACTTAACTTTATCGCAGGCCTTCTCCTTCTGTTCCTACCCGAAGAAAAATCTTTTTGGATGCTCCATATCATTACTTCTACATTTTTGCCTGGGACCCATGAGGTCAGTCTCGAGGGCGCCAATGCCGACCTTTGGATACTCATGGTGGCCCTAAAGGAATCTCTCCCCGCTGTTTACACGAAAGTCGCCAGCCCAACGCCTACCACTGCGAGATCCAGACCTCCAACCATCACCACTACTACACGACTACCCGATATCACTCTTGGGCTTACCAACTGGCTAATGTCTATGTTCATCGGCAGTCTCCCTTTGGAAACTACGCTGCGCGTCTGGGACATTCTTTTCTACGAAGGGTCTAGGACCTTTTTTCGCGTTGCCCTGGCGATTTTCCGGATCAGCCAACGTGACATCCTCTCCGTTAGCGATCCCATGGAGATCTTCCAGATCGTACAGACTGCCCCAAAGAGAATGCTCGACGCGAGTGCGCTCGCCGATGATTGCTTCATGCGGCGATTCCGCTTCTCGCAGGCCCGCATCGACTCCTTGCGGGTTGCCCGACGACAGGCCATCAGGGAGGATAAGGAGCGCGCGTCGTTTCTGGCGCGTCCGGGACATTTCCGCAATGATGCGGATACTCGTCCTGGGACCAGCTCCCCCCCTTCACCGGGCCAGTGGCGAGCCTGGAAGAAGTTCCAATGAAAACCCATGACTAACTGAAGATACCTGCTCTTATTCTCCTCCGAAGCTTCAATTCCTGTCAATTATTTTTACGTGTGTCTTTTTTTTTTTTTGGCTCTTACGGGCTGTTTTGCTGTCTGTCGTCTTCTTTAGCGAGTAACAGGGGGAAAGCGCTACTTTCTGGCACATACATACACTTTTTTCTTCTTCTTATTATTCTTCTGTCCTAAAAAAAAAGAATTTCCTCTTCTTCTTCTCTTTCTGCTCCCACATTTCCAAGGTGTCTTTGGCATGTTAGTAAAAAACACAGGCTGGAATTCTTCCACCAAGCCTTTGTTTTGTCTTGTTGTTTCTATTCAAGGGGATATTCATGAGATATTTTACGCAGCACTGCATTCAAAAATAATAGAAATGAATATGTTACCATATGGAGATCTGCTTCTTCTTTCGTGGTTGGCTTCTGATGTAGATTGGGTTTCTGAAAACAGTTGCTTGACTCGCTAGCAAACCAAGTCTCAAACTCGAACTCTTTCGCGAGCTCGAAACTACTAATTCTATGGCGAAACTAGAAACAAAGTGAAATACATTATGCTAGAGTGTACAGATCTTCATACTAATTTGGAATATCAGGTGCTAGAATTGGGTTTGTTTATTGACATGTCTCTACACTATTGCTAGAAATAAATTAAGAGAAATAAACTAAGACCAAAAATAATTCGGGTCGTTGCAGAGCACTTCACATGTGCAGGAAATACTGGTATGATATATTAAAAACGACTAACAGGGGTATCAGTCAAGTATGCGTTGCTAAAGTCATAATAAAAACCACCGCTGCAGCGGGAACCTGCCCCGCCAAAATAGTAATTAACAATGTTTCAAGTTTCAATCGTCAGGAGAGGCAATATAAATAGTTTTTCATCAAGATTTCTCACGTGTCATTCGCTTCGTAATAGTAACCACCACCCAAACCAAGAACTTGACAGCCTTAGTCAGTATCCAAATGGTTGCTGAAAATGCCCACGAGATGAACTTTAAGATTACCCTCGATGTCCTTGGAAGCTTCTGCTTTTCATAAGCACCCTTTGCATTACTCCCATACTGCTCAAGGTCAAATTCTTCCACTGCAACGGGCTTTGCTTTCTTCTTGGGTTTCTTCTTATCTTTGACTTTAGTTGGCTCGTCACTTTCGGGTTTCCAAGGCAAGATACTCATGAGGGAGAACCGTTGCTTAGCATGAGGCCGCGGTTGGGAGCGAATTTGATCCATTAGCATAGCTTCTTCGACATCTTCCCGCTCCGCTTGGGTAGCGATTAGCTGAACGCCTGCATTCCTGGCCGGAAGCTCCGGCTGTGGGGAGTCCTCTCGGTAAAGGGGGGGTACTACAGAGGGCCTAGGGGACTGGATGCTCATGCTGGAGAGAATGGATCTAGACGTCTCATTCGATAGTGCGACGGTCAAAATTGAAGAAACCATGGTATCAATCCCGTAGAATGAGCGAGTCGTGGTTAGTATCTGTCGGACATTAATAGACAATGCCATACTTTCAAGGTCCAAAGAAACCAAGGGAGCTTGGGTATTTAGGTCGGCATTTGGGGGCGCAATTTGAATTATCGGATATTGACGCATGGCAATAGTGTGGGGTAGCGTAGTCAACACGGTTGCATGGAGTACCCCGAATTGACTCGGTGGGTGGGAAGGGCCCTGGCCATGAGTGGGGGCCATACCCAACCCAAGTAATGTTGGGTAATAGATATTATACTGGCTTTGCGCAGGTTTCAGCTCAAGAATACAAGAATTTTGAGCTTCTGATCTCATTAGAGCATCATTTTCCGCCTGCATTGCATTCAAAGGGGGTAGGTTATTCTTCCGAGCGAACTCCAAAGCATGCTCCCTTGTCAAGAGTTCGGCAAGCTTAGGGAATAGAGCAAGGGAAATGCCTCCGTGACTTTCTCGACTGGCATCGCCAATATTTAGTGTCATAACCGGTGATTTGGTGTTCGGCCGTTTGGGATGGGTCCTATGGATTTCAAGATCATTCATTGGGTTGGTGCGAAGTGTATAGAATGGGGAGGTCTGGCTTCCAAACACGAAGGTAAATGCATCGATCCTAATGTACATTAGCATTGTGTTGGACTTGAGAAACAATGAGGTCATAATTACTTTCGCATTTTCAGATAGAAAGTGTCTAGATCCGTCACGGACCTTTCTCCATTCGAGGTATCCCATAATTTCGTCAGTGTATCAGTTGAAGAGAATGATACGCTGGCTTTTCGAGCTGTAGGCGGACAGGTAGTAAGGTTTAACGGAATGAGTACTGGTGCCGGGCGAGTATCTCTTTCAGAAGTTGGAATAATGATCTGTGGCAGGGAGGATGCACGATGCGGGTAGTATTTCTGTTTGCTAAGAGGGACATTCGGATCGTAGAGGGGAAATATGGATTTTATGTGGCTGGACACGGATTTCTTTTCGGCGTGCGAGGGATTGTTGGAGCGAGCAGATGCGCTTGATCCACACCTTATCGGTGTATCTGAGCTGGGAAAATTAGAGCCAAATAATGTGGTTTCGTAAGGCTCAGCAGGGGTGTTGTATTGGGCTGGTGATGACCGAAAGGGAAATGGGTCAGATGGCGAAGGGGTTGAAAACGATCTGCCTTTAGGTTTTTGGCCTACAGGCTGCTGGGTCTCAATTTCGAAGCACGCAGCGAACTGAGGTTGAGCAACTGACGAAAAGGATGGAGCTTTTCGGGAATTCGAACTTTTGGTCGTATTTTCAGGCGTTTCTGAGAGAACAGGAGGTAGCCGTGATTGATTGACTCGAGCAGGTGGGGGTGACGTGATCGCATTTGTATCTTCAATTATCTGAAGAATGACAGTCTCTGTCTGTCCTGGAATTTTTACATCTTCAGCTACTGGTGAGACTGTTGGTGATCTTGTTGATCGCCTTCTGTGACCCTTTCTAGGTTGGCCATGTAGATGATTCTGAGATTGGACGTTAGGGAAGAGTTGAAAAGATGTTTGAGGCGTCTGAGCCATTTTGTATATATTAGAAAGCCGACCCAAAAATGGGTCAAGTAAGGGAAGAATGAATGCACAATCTACCAAACTCGAACATGCGGGGGTTTCTAGGTCTTAAGACGAAAATTTTAGACAGGAAACAAAGAAACATGGCCACGGTGCCTGGCTTGGGACTCGCTCACAAGCCAATGAAAGCGTAATGTTTGTGCAGCGACTATCAGGCCTGCTGCCGCTGCTCTGCGCATTATTAGCGGTATGCAAAAACAAACCGCGCACGGCTCGCCGCTGGTTATTGCTGCAAATCATGGGCGGTTGGTGGGTATCCTAGTGTCACCGTGCATGATGCCTTGAATAACTTCCGGCCCCCAGTAGTGGCTAGCGGGAGGACTGCTTCTGCAAACAGTGCAGATGGAGGGTGATTGGTGCACATCCCCTGCATCTTATCACAGCCCGGCGCTTCGAGGAACTTTGTTTCTGCAAATAATATGTGCCAGTACTCCGTAGTCCATATTGCTCCAACCATCGCGCATCTCGCATGGCACCGCCTTACACATGGTAGAGGCACCCGTCGCCCGTGGCTCTGGTAGCTGTGAGAAGCGTGCCCGACGACGTTTGGCGATGTCGTTGAGCGTTGAAACGCAGATCAGAAACGCCAAGAGAATGTGGTTGGCTTAAGCTCGCATTAGCGTATGTTCACGTGCCAGGTCACGGGCCGCGATTCCGGCGCCAAAACTTCCTGAAGAACTGCTAAATTTATGGATTTACGGGCTGGAGAGGAGAATAGAATACACGAAGACCCGGTCATCACCCCAGCAGCCGGGTCCCCCACGTTTTGCGATTCTTCAGTCACTCGGTTGCTGGGCCAGTGTGGGGCTCGTCGCCTAGTAACCCCTCGGCCATGGCAATAGCGCCGGCCATATCGTTCTTGTTATACAAAAATAGACCTTGCAGGGCTGCAGTGCTCGTCGCTTTTGGCGGGTCCCTTTTACAACCATTTTCGTCTTCGAGAACTCCAAGCCTCGTCAGTTTCTCAATAAACTGCTTCTGGTACGCTTCACAGTTCTCAAATTCACCATAGAATCGTTCCCAGAGCTGCGCAGCCTGGTGTCTTGTAGCCTCGCCGAGTCTGACCGTCATATCGACACGGCCCGGGCGGACCAGAGCTTCATCGAGCCTCTCAACATGATTGGTCGTAAGGAAAATAATCCTCTCTTCGGCACTTGCTACTCCGTCCATGGTATTTAGCAAACCTGAAAAGGTTACATTTGCCCCACGATAACCATCTGTATCGGTCTGTACGCGCCGGGTGGAGAAAGCGGCGTCCACGTCTTCCAATAGAACCAAGGTGCGGGATGGAATTATTGTGAGTAGATGATTGAGGCGATCATCAGTCAGTCCTCGTTCACTAAGGTTAAGAATCGCAATATCGTAATCTAGCTCACCAGCTAAAGCCTGAATAAATGAACTTTTGCCGGTTCCGGGAGGTCCGTGCAAGAGGTATCCACGGCGATACGGAATTCCGCGATCGTGATACCACGACGCACTGGCAAGAAAATCTTTAACATCGGCAACTACTCGTTCCTTGACACCTTCTTCCAATATGACGGAATTCAGAGGCCGTTTTCGGCGGGGCTGGCCAAACTGGCGCCATTCAGTTCCCCATGAGTTGTAAATAACAGTCTTTCCCTCATGAGACTTTGCTGCATACTCATGGGCTTCTCGAAAAAGATCTTCAAAAATACTCCGCTGGGAGTACAGAGTAGTCAAAGTCACAGTTTCCCACGGTCGACCTGTCTGTAAGTCCCTCGATTTTTCCTCTCGAACCCGATTAACAAATATGAAGGCATTCTTATACCGTAACACGTGTTTTCCTGGACCTGGGATGAGCGAGAAGTGCGTGTGGAGGGCTCCATTCGCTAACTCGACTTTCTCGGTTTGGATGGATAGATGGCGCATGCCTGGTGTCATTTTGCGGAGCAAGGACTCAACAAAACCGAGCTTCTGCGGCGTTTTGGCAAGCTGAGATCGCTGGTAAAGGGTCATCCAGTGTAAAAACCAAGGGTAGGAGTCGTCCTTGATGCTGATCTCAACATCAACGAGCATTCGCCTCCGAAGGAGGGCCGCTCCATGTCGAATTCCTCTCTGGGCGAGGGTCAGGCCAGCACCAAGACCAGCTAGACCAAATCCCTAGAGATAGGCATTAATATTAAAGCTCATTCCAGTTTAATGCTATGTTACATACCGCCGTAAAGAAGGGATTGTTTGACAGTTGGCCCAACAATCCCTGATCGGATTTGAAGGGTGTTTCAGCGGCATACTTTTTCTGGAGAATCAGATCAGCCGTAGATGGCTCCATTGGCCGCAAGAAGCCCGCTGCCCCATTGTCGGCGGGCATCTGGATGGCTGTTGAAATGCAGCTTCGGGCTCGGATCAACTTTGCGATCAAGATTTTCCGACTAAGCTAATTAAACGCTAGATCATAATAGGACTAGTGCCATTTGCAAGCCATAGCTCCAGCCTTAACGCCGCCTGCTAACTCCGTTGCACGTTGTCGACGTCAGGGCTGTCGCGACGCCAGGCGGCCATGCTTCGCTCCTTCATTCCCTTTCACATAAATCTCCGCTGAAACCCGTCTGCTAGAATTTCTCGCTCTTGAGCTCCAGCGGTGATAGTCTACTACCATCTACCTGCTTTGAGCAAGAATGGCCGCTTCCACCGCTGCCGCTGTACTCTACACTGCTGCGATTTCTACCCCAACGCAGGTTCTAGCACCCGAGGACGTGGAGGGAAAGGCACATCACGCGAAGGGTGGAGGTTTTCAGAATCCATGGGAGTCAGTCATGGCTCTCCTCTGATCCCGATAGGGGTCCATGGACTAACAAAACAATAGCTCCTGGCATTTAATACCGGCCTGGGCAATACTCAGCAAACTTATTGCGTAAGTCCAAAAAAGCCAATTTGGATATATTGCCCTAAGCTAACGCTAGTGAAAAGGCGGCGTTTTAAGGGCGAGGCCAATATTCCAGATACAACCCCTCCTACTGTACCTGTGCGTTCACCAAAATTCCTACCGACGAGGGCTACTGGAAAGTTACGGGCCACATGGCTGGGCCATGCCTGCTACTACGTGGAATTTCCCGGTGGCCTGAGGGTCCTTTTCGATCCCGTATTCGAAGATAGATGCTCTCCGTTTAGCTGGCTTGGCCCGAAGCGATACACCGAGATGCCTTGCACGGTAGAGGATATACCTTTTATAGACGCCGTTGTGATTTCGCACAATCACTATGATCACCTTTCATACCCTACTATCAAACAGATTCATAAAAGGCACCCGAATTGCCAATTTTTTGCACCTCTTGGAAACAAGCAATGGTTCACTGCGAGCGGAATCCACAATGTAACTGAGTTGGATTGGTGGGAAGAGCGGGAATTCGTCCTATCACCATCAGGAGACGTAATCAAGGCAATCGCGGCTGAAAACTCTCTGGATAACCCCCCCAACATTTCTGCACGTATTGGGTGTCTCCCGTGCCAGCACATCAGTGCTCGCACTCTCTGGGATCGGTCTAATACTCTTTGGGCTTCGTGGAGTGTTGAGTCAGGCCAGTCGAAGGTGTACTTTGCGGGGTAAGTTTTCTCTAGTTTTCTTCGTAGACTCTATCTTAGTATTCTAACTTCTTCAGGGATACTGGCTATCGATCGGTTCCTGATCTACCAAATGGTGTCGACGACTATGGCCCGGATCATGACTACCCACACTGTCCCGCATTCGCCCAAGTTGGCCAATACCGCGGCCCTTTCACACTTGGGCTTATTCCTATTGGCGCATACGATCCTAGATACATCATGAGCCCCATGCATGCAAACCCACATGACGCGGTCAACATATTTCAAGATACAAGGTGCGAAAGGGCGCTTGGAATGCACTGGGGGACCTGGGTCTTGACCGAGGAAGATGTAATGGAACCACCAAAAAAACTGAAGGAAGCATTAGTGAAGAATAATCTTGCGGGCGTTGGAGTTTTTGATGTTTGTGATATTGGCGAGAGCCGTGAATTCTAAAGATACTCGAAATACACCCTGCTTAGCGTGGATTATGATTATTAGAGGTAATAACCGCTTGTCCTATACATTCTTCTCTCTTTATATTCTTACGCGTGTTGCCTTGGTATATCATCGTTAAGTTCTCTATAACCCTAATCCTACATACGTTACCTTAACTGCTCCCTATATATTTTCATAACTCTCATGCCATCATTCAGAAATATGGGGAAAAGGAAACATTGTATATAAAGCTTCATATTACTGTTTTCATGCAGCTATAGAAACGAAAATAAGCCATTGGCTCGAACAGCCTTACCATAGAGACGATGAGCATAGTGCATAGTATCATCGACAGCCAGACTATTGTAGGGAGGTATCCACATACAAACAGTGAGTAAGAATTGGGTAATCCATACAGCGGATTTCCTGATGGAGAACTAGAAAATATTTGAATGGATAGTGTATCTAGTGACTAGACAGAGGCTAGCAACTGACCATGTGAAGGATAGTGACAGGGCATGAAATCCCCTTGAACAAATTAAACGTGCTTGCTGGGCGGCATGAGCTGCAGAGTGAATGCAATCACTCTCAGACAAAATGGCGCTAAGCAAAAAAGGGAAGGGGGGCTATCACAGTATAAACATCCAAACTTTTATAATCACTCCCTGCCATAACCTTTTTCAAAGTCACTCTGTTGCATTGGTTGTTTCTGACATAAGTTGCTGCTTTTGGCTATGCTTTTGAGGCAGGATATACAACATAGCTTTCTTGTTTTAGAGAATGCCTAACTGGGAGGTGAACGAAAGATCTTGACAGAGCGACGCGTGCCTGATACAATATCAGAGCCTAACCAAGGGGAAGGCGCCATAGAGATGGGGTTTTCCCGCAAAAAAGGACTGAAACATGGAGAAGCAATGCCCAAAAAAGGTAAATCCGATACAGTAAAAAGCAAAAGTGCAGGTTCAGGCGCAGAAGCTGCAATGAGCAACAAAGCAACGCCCGATGCAGCTGGAAATTCCAGAAAAGGCTTATCAGCAGCAAGTGTGGAGGAGAAATCAAGAAGAAGTTCGTCAATGCGTCGAATCGAGGAAAGAGTCAAACGTGTGCGAGAAGAATTTGGACTCCATGACAACAACCTTGGTGATATCGCAACGAGAGGCCCCAGAGGCACATTGCGCGTGGTAAACCCGGATCCCCCGTCTAATCCAAGTGAAAATGGAGATACAAGTAATAGTGTGGGCCAGGGATATGATAATGAACCTGACAATGCATCAGCGCAGTCATCTTCAAGCGGAAGGGAATATATTTATGGAGCGTTGTTAGCCTTAAGCAGCCAGGCGCCGCAAGGAAACGAGATGTTTTCGATCCAGCATCCAAATACTGAGCTACAAGCACCAGGAATTCCAGAAAAGACTTCAGTCAAAGAGGAACGAAGCCTTTCCCCATTGCAAGACACTCCAGGCACGAATCCAAATCGGTATAGAGACATCTTTCCTCAGGTACCAGGGGACTCTCAAAGGCATCATGTTCGGTATCAGTATCGCCTCTCTCCAATGACAAGCAGCCCGGGCGTAAACCAGGCACAGTACAAAAATGCCGCTCCACGGGTACCGATCAGCCCTGGAATGTACCCGGCACAGCAACAATACTCGAGCTCGCAAGTACCGCATGTGATCCCTAGAGCGTCCATAGTTCCGTACCAACACCTCGCTCAGTTAGCACCAGGTATGATGCAGGGGATGTATGCAGGACACTATCAATATCCTATTCCTCAGGCCGGGTGTAATCCTGGAGTGTACCAAACCCAATACCAATATCCCACCCCGCCAACACCGGGGCAGATACCTGGGATGCGCTCGTCACGATTTCGGCAGCAAGCTTCCCCTTTGACTCGCAATATGCCACAGCCGTCTCGTCCTGGTCGATATCACGGACATAACCATCACAATCCACATACTACGCAAGCATACATTCCGTATTTGCCATATCGCCCTCACCCGGGGGGCACCCAGCAAGCATCGTCATTATATTCGCCGCAAGGTCATCAGTTCGTGGCTCAGGCACATCCACCGCAACAGGGATATTCGTACCCGAGGCCATGTCTTCCCCCGATCCAGTATCAAGGGCACCATAAGAATGAATATGAAGGAGAGCCTGAAGAATATGACGAGCAGTACGCACAGCTGATGCTGGCCAGGAAGCAAATGGTCTGGCAATGGTTGGAGACTGTTGAGCACGAGGTGCAACGAATTGAGCCTGAGCTGCGGTGGGTTCCTTGATCATCTGGCAAGAACATACTTTCCACAATGAGCACGATCTTACTGACGGAGTGGAGTGTAGCAGGTGAAACGCCCGTGCTCGCCCACAATAATGCAAATAGGCTTCTAGTAGCTCGTTAAGGGACTCTGGGTCGGACAAGAGACATAGAATTAGAATGAGGCCTGGATGAATGGATATGTTCGCTGCTGAAAAATGGGAAAATCGCTATGGGATGGCTCTAATGTTTTGTATTTTGAATTTGAATCGAAGCGGCGGATCCATACCACGCAATGAAGCTGAACATTTGTTTAAGGTTGAGATGAGTCGATGACTTGGAAGGCGCTGTTTGCAGTGTTTGATGGACATAGTTAATATCAGGCTAGCTAGCTAGTATGTTTGTGGTTTAGCCTGACCACAGTGCCCTATGGAAAAAGAGACCCGAAGCTCAACAGCTTCGGTGCCGCGTGTAGTTAGATACTGAACTACTGCTGGATCAATTTACGTGGCAAAGTAGCCCCGAGTTTTGGTTTGATTCTGCTCCTGCTATCTGTTTTTCTTGCGCTTGCTCTTGATATTTCTTGTCTCAGCTTCGCATCCCACTTTTCTGGGTCGCGATATCACCCCGCCAAAATGCAGGCCCCTGTGGTGGTAATGAGTACGGCACCTTTTCTTTCAGTTATTGAAGTGTAATATTTGGTTACAGTTTACTGATCGTCTTTCAGATACGCAGAGTGGGGATAGGCAGGTTGGCAGAAAAGCTCAATTATCCAATATAACAGCGGCAAAGACGTGAGTAAAGCAAGGCGATACACAATCCGTTTATTCCCTAACGTAAGATAGTGTTGCGGACATTATTCGGTCATGTCTTGGACCTAAGGCAATGCTCAAGATGTTGCTTGACCCCCTTGGTGGTATTGTCTTAACAAATGACGGCCATGCAATCCTGAGGGAGATAGAGGTCGCCCACCCGGCGGCTAAAAGCATGATTGAGCTTAGCCGAACGCAAGATGAAGAAGTTGGTGATGGCACTACGACTGTTATTATTCTAGGTGAGCTTCATAGCGGAGGAAATGGATTTACTACAAAGCTGACACGGGAACATCCAGCGGGAGAAATTTTAGCTTATGCGCTTCCTCAGCTCGAGCGAGACATCCATCCTGTCGTCATTATATCCGCATTCAAGAAGGCCCTAAGCGATGCCCTTACCATAGTCGAGCAAATTTCCCTCCCCGTTGATATCGATGATGATAGAGCAATGTACAGTCTTATACAATCATCTATTGGCACTAAATTTGTTTCTCGGTGGTCTGAGCTTATGTGCAACCTTGCCCTTAAAGCTGTACGCACTGTTTCGCACGATGCGGGTGGTGGAAAGAAAGAGGTTGATATTAAACGGTATGCTCGTATCGAAAAAATACCCGGCGGCCAGATTGAAGATAGCGAGGTTATTGATGGGGTTATGGTGAACAAGGACATCACGCATCCGAAAATGAGACGGAGGATAGAGAACCCCAGAATTATTCTTCTTGACTGCCCTTTGGAGTACAAAAAAGGAGAATCCCAGACAAATATTGAGATATCCAAAGAAGAAGATTGGAATAAAATCTTACAGATCGAGGAAGAGCAGGTGAAGCATATGTGTGACGCAATTCTTGCTCTTAAACCTGACCTTGTTATTACTGAAAAAGGAGTTTCTGGTATGCTTTTCCCTAAACAAGTATGCCTTTTACACACGCCTACTAACTTACATAGATTTGGCTCAACATTTTCTTGTTAAACACAACGTTACTGCCCTACGAAGAGTCCGCAAGACAGACAACAACCGTATTGCTCGTGCAACTGGCGCTACAATTGTCAATCGGGTCGATGATCTGCAAGAATCCGATGTGGGAACCCAATGTGGACTCTTCGAGATCGAGAAAATTGGAGATGAGTATTTTTCATTCATGCGGCAGTGTAAGCAACCAAAAGCGTGCACGATTCTGCTGAGAGGGCCGTCGAAGGATATTTTGAATGAGATTGAGCGAAACTTGCAAGACGCCATGTCCGTTGCCCGCAACGTCATTTTCCATCCTCGTTTATCTCCAGGTGGGGGTGCTACCGAAATGGCTGTATCGGTGAAACTTGCACAGCTCGCCAAGTCTATTGAAGGCGTTCAGCAATGGCCATATAAAGCTGTTGCTGAAGCTATGGAGGTCATTCCAAGGACATTGGCTCAAAATGCAGGACAGAACGCCATCCGAATTTTAACAGGGCTAAGAGCAAAGCATGTAGAAGGGCATAGCACTTATGGACTTGATGGGGATACGGGCGCCATTGTTGATATGAAAGATTACGGCGTTTGGGAGCCAGAGGCAGTGAAGCTGCAGAGCATCAAAACCGCTGTTGAGGTAAGACATCACCCCCGTTATTTCTAGCTCCCAAAAGAGTTAGTTACACCTAAATTCCAGCTAACGTCCCTTTCCATTTATAGTCTGCTTGCCTACTGCTTCGTGTTGACGATATTTGCAGTGCTAAGTCATTGAAACAGGCTGCAAATATCGGGGGTGGGGAGGAATAGTGACAATCAGTCCGCACAAAACAAACAAATAACATAGACTTTTTATGTTACTAATTCCTATGAAAAAACAAAATAATTTTGTCGTGGGTATCTTGATAATGGTACATGGTCATAAAATATGCGTTGGTAGGTGCTGTTACCTGGGAAATGCTGGGGGGTAGACTTAATCTTCATCATGGATAATAACACCTGGGGTTTCCGCATAAGCGTTTGCCTGGTTTAGCTCTCTGTTATTGTCTCTGGGTCGCTCGTCAGAGCCATCGGCACAACATGCCACTTTTGTATTCTCATTCTCCGTCGCATTGTGAGGGGAACCATTTCCTTTCTTTGATTTGGCCGCTTTCCGCTTCTCTCGCTTTTTTCGATTCTTTTCTGTCTTCTCTTCGTCCTTCCGCTTTAGCTCTTCCATCTTATTTGCATGTTCTGTCGTAGCCTTTTCATTCTTCAACTCTTCTTCCATCAATCTCACTCGCTCATATTCGCGTCGACGACTTGCTTTGTATACGTGAAACTCGCCGGATCCGGCCCCGGCTGACGAGCCTTGAACGTTCGCGACAACCTCTGGTGGCGGCGGTAGAGACGCGGAGGTGCGAGGTTTAGAAATGGCGGGTATATGAATATCTTTACTTGGGTCTTTGAATAGCCCATCGAGCTGTTTAGCTTGTTCAGAGAGAGGCGTTAGGGCGCGTCGCTTCAAGGGGCGCTTGCTTCGGGGGTCTTGGCTAGTAGGAATAGATTCAGGTATTGGTTCTGACATATTGATAGACTTGAAGGATACGAGGGGTTTTCGAGAAAAATGCACAGTTTAAGAGCGCTCCATGCTGATCTGTTGCTCGAGGTTAGCAATCTAGACCTTTGGCTTACAGAATAGTGAATTAACTAACTAGTTACCTAGTTACCCGTGACCTTGCCAAGCCTCGTAGCCTGCACAGGTCAGGTACCCGCCCTGCTGGACTGCCAACTTACATTCCGGTCTTCAATCTCTGCTTTAGCTAACCATCTGCGCTCTTGATCAATACTTGTATTATTCTCCGGATGCCGATATAACACTTGATATGGAGCTAACTCTAGAGCTAATATAACTGACCTCTTCCGTCTTGAGTCATCCATGTCTGAACTTTGGAGGGCTCTGAGTGGTCTGTATGATTACTGGATTCTTCCGGTATTGCTCCCAATAGCTAGGAGCTTATTAATCTTTCACCATTGTTAACTGGGAGATTTCTTCTTTTCTTTGATATCTACCAAAACTCCTGTCTACTCCTACAGCCTCTTATACCAGCGTTGGAATGAGGAACAACTACCTCGGGTTGTTTTCACGGCTTCCATATAAAATTAGAGAAGGGGTTTGGCTGTACTTGGTCCCAGAGGGTTACAGAAACAGGCATCTTGAAATTCTCCGCACATGCCGTTTTATCTATGATGATGTTTCTGAAATCATCTATTGCCACTCTTGTTTGGAATTCAACATTATAGGCTTCAGCAAAAAGAATGTACGCACTACAGTCTATTCCCTGATGCAACAGCGCTCCTCCAACACCCTCATAAAAACCTGCGTACTTGTTACCAAATGAGGTTGCCGGTGCCACACGTGTTACCCTTTATAAGATTGGCATGGTTGTAGTGAACTTAACTGCACCAGTTGCTGACTACTGCCATTGGCTGTATTTGATGTGAGAGGGGCTCGACAGACTTGTTGATTTGCTTCAACGGCCCCCTGAGATTCAACGGCTAGAGATTTTATTCGAACCGTATGAACCCGGTCTCTGGGGGTATCAATATATACGAAGGTCCTGCCATTATGATCATGACTTGTTGACCATGCCATTTTGCAGCCTACATAGCCTCAAGGCTATCAATGCGAAACTCCATAATCCTCCAGCTCAAAGCAATATTAATTGGCAAGTCATTGACTGGGCGTTTCAGGAAGCCCTAGACAGGAGTGCACTTGAATTACAGCTCGAATATCTCTCCAAATAGGCCACTAAGGAGAGCACTGGTGGATTTAATCATGAGATGCAAGTTTCTCAAATAATCAATGAAATACTTTGAGATGCGAGAGACCTATGACCCCGATCCTGTCTTGGAGGTGCTAGGTAAAATGCGCTGAGTGGTCATATCCTTTCAGGATTCAATTATGGGAGGCCAGCACCACTTGGGCTGTAATTATCCAGCCGAGTAGATGTCGGTTCTGACAACTGAGAGGAAAATGGGCACCGTTGTCCGGGATTTCAATCTTTATTATGTGGTTCGGACTATATAATGATGACTGCTTTTTATGTGCTTATGATGGATACTGTGGCTGCTTCTCTTTCTTCAGCATGGTCTATGAAACTTGAGGTCCCCCGGTTATACAGTCTTGGAATGTTGGTACGGAATGCGTTTCCGTAGCCCCTTTCACATAATCATTTCCTCTATCAAAAGGATAGTGTTGATTCAGAGAACTAATCGTTTTATGGTATAATCATTCTCTTTCTCTCTCACATTGTCGAATCTGTGTAGGCTACCGAGTAACTATTAAAGACGAAGGCGTAAGGTATTTATAACTCTGTGCCGGAAGAATTCTCAAAGAAACTGTTTTTGGTTAAACGAGCTGAGCAACTGGCCCCTACGGAGTAGTCCGTCCACTTGGCGGCACTGCTTACATAACTAGTTAATCGAGCGATTTGAGTCCAGGTAAAGCAAGTACCGCACCTCTGTCTGTGTTTTGAATTTTTCTGATCTGGAATGGCAAAGCAGCTTATTAACGATTGAGTGGCGGCAATAGCCATCATCTGCGGGATGCCGACATATCGTGTTGGTAAGAAATTCCAGACTTAGACAGCTTTTTACCGCTTGTTCCGCGAATTGTGTCGCATGATATATGTACCATGCAAATACTTGCGCAAGCCGTGATTCAAGATCCATTCAATAAATCTACGACAAATACGCTATTGTGTTTGTTAGATAGTATCTAATGGATTTGTCCTCTTATAGAAGAAGCCAGCACAGGCCGTGCTGGCTGCAAGAATAAGGAATGTCAAGACAAGAAGGAGAAGATCCTAAAGGGCGAGCTACGTTTGGGATCATGGGTAGATACCGAACGGTTCCAGAGCTGGTCGTGGAAGCACTGGTATGCGCTGCTTCTATTCCATATTAGATTGTCCTGGAAAGTTCATTGCTCTGACACTAACTGCCGTAGGGGATGTGTCACTCCAAGGCAGGTTTCCACCCTGCAGGAGATAGTTGGCGAGGATAAGAACTTCTCGGATCTTGATGGTTTCGATGAAATTTCCGCCGAAAACCAAGACAAGATCCGCGAAGCGGTAGAACATGGACATGTCGCAGATTCCGACTGGAAAGGCGTATGTTACACACTCTACAATTTAATGCCCATTGTTGTTTATGAAGAAACAACACCGAACTTTCGATGCTAATTGCAAGGCTTGCAGGATGTTGAGGTGAACCGACCGGGAAAGTCGGGTTTCAGGGTTCGAGCTTCCAAAAAAAAGGAAGATGCAGAGGTGCGTGTTGAAAATCCCAAAGATATGTTCGTTCTTGCATTCCGTATGCTGAGCGAGAATGTAGGATGCACCACAAAATGACACTACTAAGACTACAAAGCGCTCGCGTGGTAAAAAGAAGAAAGAAGAGACCGAGTCTGAGGATGAGAATGAAGCGGAGACAGATTTAAAACCGGTCTCTAAGAAGAGAAAGACTTCGCTCTCTAAAAAGAAGGCTATCGACTCTAAACCAGAACCAGAACCAGAACCAGAACGTGAGGGCGAGGACGAGGGCGAAGGAGAAGGGGAGGGGGAGGAAGCGCCCGATTCTGGCAATGAAGCGAAAAAAGAGACAAAACCTCGCCGCAAATCCACTAGCAAAAAGAGGAATACCGATGAGGATAAGGAGCCGAAGGCTGCGAAACCGAAGCGTTCCCGGATAGCCGCTGAGAAAGCAGAACCAAGGACGACGCGGGTGACCCGCTCAAGCCGTAAATCTGGGTAAATTTTTCAGTGTCAATGCCCGCCAGTTCTGCTTCGTTATTTTTGATTTTTATTTTTCATGTGTGTTGGGGCTCGCTGGAAGGAGAGGATGCTACAAACAAATCGTCAATGGGGATCGTAGTTTCGATTGATAGCGTACGGAGTACTCTGTAGTTAGTTATGAACAGAATCTGTACGGACTAACTACTTGTATAACTAGTTATTTGTTCTCATTGCTGCCAAACTGCGACATCCGCCGTAATGCACATAGTTAGTCGTGCATGCATATGTACTTCGTACTCCAGACGCCTGCAGACTCCTTCGCGCATCCTCGCATGCGTCGTGCTCGCCCGTTGCCCGGCCAACGCCCCTGGCTTTATGCCGCAACATCACGGCTCCCACCAGTTGAATGCTGGTCCAACGCGAGAACGTGCATATAATCCTGCATCCAAGAGAACTGTCTGGGGTCGGACGCCTTGTATGTCGGGCAGCACCGTGTGCTAGTTGTCGCTGGTATTTCCCCTTTTCCATACCGCCATGGAATCCTTTCAGAGGCCACAAGCCTCCCTTTTCCAGGTCTACCTTCGCTTGCGGCCGCCCATCAGCCACACTCCCGACTCACAGCAGCAAAGGTCGGACTTCTTAGTTGTTGAACCGGTAGCGGAGATTGCAGGCAGCAATGGGTCCGAAGACACAAACAAATGGCCCACCCACATTACGGTCCAGCCTCCAAACGACTCGAGAAAACGCGCGATCGAGAAGTTTGCGTTTACGAAGGTTTTCGAAGAACACGCCACCCAGTTGGATGTATTCGAGCAATCTGGAATGGTCTCGCTGATTGATGGAGTCTTGAATGACAGCCGCGATGGGCTTGTTGCGACTCTTGGGGCCTCTGGGAGCGGGAAGGTCTGCTCTCCTATAACTACCAATTACGCCCAAAGTACCTGAAAGCATTTGGCTGACGCTGCATCTAGTCACATACAATTCTCGGCTCAAAATCGCAGCGCGGTATTACTCAGATGTCCCTTGATATTCTATTCAACTCTCTCGCATCGTCAATCCAATCCCCAGATCACCCGAAATACTCTACGTTCATGCAGTCCCTAGCTACTTCAGATCCCTCCGAAGCCCAAGTGTATTCCGCAAAATCTTTCATTGATGCAATTTATGGAGATTTAAATGCAGATCGAGGACGTAACTCGAGGGCACAGACTCCACTATCCTCCTCAAGAGCTCAAACGCCACTGGTATGCAATCCACTTCAGTCCCTGTCTTCCAGTCCACCCAATATATCCTCCATTGGACTATATTCTTCAGTTCCCACACCGCTGTTTGGAAATATCGACTCAGGCATTGCCTCATGTGCGCCCACTATCCGGCTCGTAAACGGCTTCAATCTAGCCGCCGATAGTGTGCCCAGTTGGCTAGCACCCAAAAATATTACCCTTCCCTCCCAGTTACCGTTTTGGAGAACTCATAGAATTCATTTTACTAAAAATTGGCATCATTTAAAGGAAACCCCAACTACGTCGACATTCCCCCGCCGTAACCTCGCCCCACGATCTAGTGCTTTTCTTCAAACCCCCGATGTCGCCGACTATGTGGTTGATGTAGGCCCAGATGAAGAATATGCCGTCCTAATATCCATGTACGAAGTATATAACGACCGTATTTTCGACCTACTCTCTCCCGCCGGTGGCGTTTCCAAGCAAGCAAATAGTAATCAGAAAGATCGCCGCCGGGCACTTATGTTCAAGTCCACTGAAGGATCAACTGACCGAAAAGTCGTAGCAGGTCTACGAAAGGTAGTTTGCAGTACATACGAAGAGGCACTGACTGTTCTAGAGATTGGACTTACAGAAAGAAAAGTCACCGGGACAGGGAATAACAGCGTGAGCTCTCGAAGTCACGGATTTTTCTGTGTTGAAGTGAAGAGAAAAGTCTGGGATAGTAGATTTAATGATGAATTCTGGGTCGGCAATACCTTAACCATTGCAGACCTTGCCGGTATGACTCTCACCTATCTTTCGGCTGATTTTAACTAATGTTTCGTAGGTTCTGAACGTGCCAGAAATGCAAAAACTGCCGGAGCAACGCTTGCAGAGGGAGGTAAAATTAACGAAAGTCTTATGTACCTAGGCCAGTGTTTGCAGATGCAGACGGATTTGCAGGCCGGCAACAAGGTAATTTCCAACCATAAAATACCACACACAGTGGGATCTAACTCCGTAATATCCAGACACTTGTTCCTTTCCGGCAATGCAAGCTTACCGAACTCCTATTCTCGAATTCTTTCCCCTCTTCGGGTCATGCGGCCAGTTCCATACATAGAAACCCCCAGAAAGGAGTGATGATAGTAACGGCCGACCCATTGGGCGACTTCAACACTACTTCTCAAATTTTAAGATACTCTGCCTTGGCTAGGGAAGTTACCGTTCCTAGGGTGCCATCCGTGTCCAATATATCGATACCTCCCATGAAACCTGCTCATGCTGGAAAATCTGCTTTCCTATCAGCTTCAGCGGAGGAGTTAGAACGAGCAGCCCTTGAGATTGCAAAGTTGGCAGATGATTATGATGCACTAGCAATAAGGTTAGCAGAAGAGGAGTTCGCACGACAAGAGGCTGAAATCAAATGGAAGGCAGCAGAAGAGCAATGTTTACTTCTCGACCAGGAGATCCGAGAAGAGTGTTTTGCAGAAATGGAGGAGCGGATGGAAAGAGAAAAAAGAAGATGGCAGCAAGCATGGGATGAGCAGGCTCTTCGACATGAGGACCACCTTGATAAGAAGCTAGATATTCTTTCACGAGGAGTGCAAAGTGTGTTTTTTCACCCATTCTTTACCCATTTTTTAATGTGTTGGCAGCTAATTATTGCGAAATTAGTTCATGAGGATCCCACCCCATCTACCGAGGAGATTATTGACGACCTTGAACGCGAGAATGAAGTGCTCAGGAACAGAATTGCAGCCCTTGAGCGTGCGCTGAATGCTAGCTCGCCTACCAAGAAACCAACAACGAAAACCAAGAAAAATACTATTCCTGGTCGTTTTGACTCGTCGGACTATAACTTTATTCATGCGGACGATATAGCGGAAAGAGATACCATAGCAGCAAATAAGAAATTAGGTACTTTAAGGGTTGATGAGAACTCGAAGCCGATACCCTTGGCGCTGAGCAAGGCTAAGACTACGGGTAGAAAGATGAGAAAACTAACCACGAGGCAATTGGATTTTGGCCCTGAATCAATGTTTGAAAATTAGTGTTATACGCTCCCTATTGTAAAAGGTTATTGGATGTTATGGTGTTAGTGGGCGCATGATACCCAGTTTTTTATACGCCTGCATAGGATTCATCACTTGGATTCATAGATTTCTCTTTCTTGATTTATATTGAATAATACTGATACACTATATTCTATAAAGCTGCCCAACGAATTAGGCACGCAACCCTAGTGAAACGCCATATAATGTTCATGTGTGTACTCCGGTCCTAGCCCCAACAAAATATAAAAAACCGGATGAATGCTCTAACTATATCAAAATGAACACAGAAATACCCCACTATTTATGTGGCATTTTCCATCTCAGCATCAGGATAAGGTGGCTGAGTATTGCCAAGTTCAGTTTTGCTGCTTTCCAGCGAGACTGTATCGTCGTCGGCATCGGGACCAGGGGGCTGAGTATTTCCAAGTTCAGTTTTGCTGCTTTCTAGCGAGACTGTATCGTCGTCAGCATCGTTTTCATCATTTTCATCTTCATCTTCGCCAGCGTCAACTTTAGCACAGGAGCCTGTGTTGGGATCAACACCCTCGTCAGCATCATCATCGCCTTCATCGTCGTCGTCCTCATCGCCATCACCAGCACCACCATCAGCAGCTACATCGGCATCGGCATCAAAACCAGGATCATCAGCATTGTCGTCTTCGTCTTCGTCAACTTCGATATCGACGTCACCATCACCACCGCCAGCAATGTCGGTGCCTCCGCTGATATCTATAGTATCATCATCGCCATCAAGCCCATCTCCATCTCTGCCCTCAGCCCCTGTATCAGCCTCAATGTTGGCTTCAATTTCGACGTCACCTCCTGCAGTATCGCGGCCAGTCCCGCCATCGTATTCTTCAAGATCATAGATCTTATCACCACCATCAATACTAATGTTTGACGATGCTTCTGACTGAGGGTTTGGTGAAACCAATCTTTTAGCAAGTGAATGCGGGAAGATTTGCCCTACAGGTCTGGATAACTCGGAGATCTTCGACTCGTCAAGCTCGCTCAATTCGCTTTCCGTGTCACCATTCTCTAGAACGGTTGGCGGAGCGCTCCGAGCAGTGGCAGTTTCAGTTATTTCTTGCGTTCTCTCTGAAACTTGATTTTGAATATTTTCCTGAATCTCGTCTTTTTTAGTTGACGGTTCATTAACTATTTGTTCAACGATAGGGAGTTTAGAGTCTTCCTCGGCCGCACGCGAAGCCTTTGTTGGCCGCGAAGCGGCTGCCTTCGCAGCAATAGCATCTGCCTTTCGCTGAACTTCTCTTCTCGTGACTCCCTTGGCTCTTGCCTTTGGAGCCTTCTCTGGCAGTTTTTCTTGAGGCTTTTCTGGGGTTAGAGATGAAGTGTGAGCAGTATCACCAGTCCCACCACATAAAAGAAGATGGTCTACTTTCATCCGCTCGCGATTTTCTTCCTTTGCAAGCCCCTCTAATATTGTTGGCACGCTTTTTTCGTAAAAAAGGGCATAAGTATCTCCAACTAGGTCTTCGAATATTCCGGCTTTCATTAATCCTGCGTTCAGTTTTTTTAGTTCTACTGCCTCTCTTACAAGGTCAATCGTTGCCGTGTCCGCCGGTTCCGAATGACTCCACGAATCTAAACGGCTAGCATTTGCGATGAATTCTTCATAGCCGATGGGTTTGAATACTGCGTCTTCATGATTGATTGGGATATTCCCCAAGCGACGGAAGAGCTACTCCCTGGTTAGAAAGTAGTGCACAGCGGTAAGCCATTTTTGAAAAGGAGTTAAAACGCACCTTAATATAGGTATTGCATATATCATCCCAAAGCTGTGCGAAGTTGACAAAATCATTGGGCCTCCTCCGTACGCGGCGGATTAGAAGGTCCAAACCAGTCCGGTCGTTGAGCTGGTCAAGGACGTGTACAAAAAAATATACATATCGGGACGTATATACAAAGTGTCTCCCTGGGCGCTCATTTTCGGGCTTCCAGACTTGGAGCGACATTGTCTTTGTGAACACGTGTTGAGACAGTTCATGTTTTGCTGCTACGGCGGCTTCGTAGTCTTTAGTGTCATCGTAAATGACATGCGCAGCCTAGCTATAATGAGTACTTAAGTAGCCCTTGAGAGGAAGTAAGGGACACCTACCCTTGCAACAACACGATGATGCCAGTTAGACTTATCAGCTGCACGCAGGTTTTTCAAGACCTCTAAGATGAACGGCTTCCAAGAATCCATATCTGTTACAACCGATAGCCTTTTCGCCCATGGGGTAGCAAGAAGTTTTTCACTCGCTTCGTAGGGCTGTAAAAGATTAGAGATGAAGCACTTAAGCGGGTATTTCTAGAATTACTGACATTCAAATCTCCACGTTTGACTAATTTATGGATGATGGATACCAGTTTAAAATGGGGTTCAAGTATAGGATCAGATCGATTATCTTTTCTCTGAGGTAAGGAATTAATGGCATTGTTCAAGGAGTCAAGTACATTGTTGACATGAACAGGTTCATAGCACTTTTTTAGTGGGTCATCGGAAGTGAACATTTTCCATAGGCACTTGCTGAACATGTATCGATTCCTAAGCAAGCATGTCAATGTCTGAGAAACGGTACTATTACTTTGCTCGGTGAAAATTCTCACTTACACCCAGTAAGATGGACGATCAATCATGGCTTTCCGAAACAAATAACCAGCAAAGTGCCAAGCTGAATAAAGCTTCATGTCCCCAAAAGGCTGACCTTTGTACATTCGTTGATCCTTATCACTGTTGTAATGTCGCATAAAGTCGTTCAAATTAAATGCTGCCATCGAGAAAGGCGCTCTAGAGGAAGCATAGATTCGGAAGCCAAATTGAGTATACAAGTCAGACATGGTTTTCTTTGTTTCTGTAGACGAATCTGCTGTCCGAATGGCGGCTCCTATGGCCATCGAGTAGGCATTAATAGCTCTCCTTTCCATTATCTCTAGATCAGCTCGACTGGTATTCAGCTTCTCTGCAGACCAGGTGATGTCCTCCTCTAATTTAAAATCATACGCTTGTCCAAGGCGATACCACGTCTGCCATCTGTCGATTCCATGTTCTATTTCACGACGGAAAAAGGTCGCGGCATGATCTAGATCTTCGGAGGGACCTGGACTAACTCGCTTTTGCGTTTTGAATTTTGTTAGTGCTGCATGGCCAAGGAAAAAGTACCATCCTCTTTCAGCCAGGTTATAGCTCTCTGTCTGCGTAGATATAACGGATACCTCGTTAACCCCTTGAATCGTTCGACGAAGTCTGGAAGGATTGATCGGGGATTTCAAAAATGCAGAGACAATGCGCTTGTTATGGTTGAGAGAAGGGGACGTTCTTGGAGACCAGCCGATAGCAGATTGGATATTATCGATTGTCGATTTCAGATCGGACTTCAGGAAGTCTTTAATGTTCATACGATTTGCCTGCACCATGGCAAAATCTATCATCATCAGAGCTGCCGATCTATCTAGTTTGTCAACTGGACAGCCATGTTCCAGAGAGATACCAAGCTCCGGGGCGAACTTTAGTCCATAAAAATCAAATAGCACCTGCGCAGTGTCTGATTCGTAATTGTCTTCAGCATCAAGCGTTAATAGCTCCTGCTTCATGACTTTTAGTAGAAGTTTATTTGAATATTTGCAATATGAACGTATTCCCAAGGCATTATGGACCGAGCGTAAATAGTTGATACAATCGTCAGATGGCGTGTCAAAGACCTCCCTATTTTGTTCAATACCTTCTTTAAGTAGAGTGTATTGCAAAGTCCAGGCTCTGACTAGCATTGAACGTAGCTTTTCTTTGTAATGCTCATGTGCTTTTGCAGCAGCAGCTGGCCGGATCTCAGGTGGACTTGTTTGGCCAATGCGAACTGAGTCCTCATAAAGAACAAAAGAATGAAGAAGTCTTGACAATTTTGCAACAGCAGACATGGACGTTTGCAAGTGGTTCATGTCGATACATTCAAAGGAACTCTTAGGGTCGTCAAGAATCTTCCCAATCACATTGAGCATTAGATAATCTGCACGATTGAGCCATCTCAGCAATGCTATCCGACGTTGTTCACCAGGTAAATTCAGATAAGAAGACGACGTGAATTCTTTAACAATGATTTCAATGCTGCGTAGTGAGCATGATATGACTTTCGTAGGATATTGAATAGAGTCATAAGCTTTCTGAAGCCGCCTCCAGAGTAGCAATTTCAACGTCGCATCACCACGATCTAGGAAAAATGATAGGTCTCGAGCTCGTTGGACTTCCAATGCAGCGTCACGAAATTTTGCAGTTTCCATGTTCTGAGATGGAAGATATTCAATCGCTGATGGATCCAAAATAGGTTCAATACTTTCGATCAAGCTGACCGGGTCTTCCTTTCCGGGGCCAAAAACTTTCATAAAAAATTCCATGGAGCTAATTCTGGCTATTTCTTGCTCAATTGCATCAACAGATAATTCCGACATGAGAGTATTGTTCACCAGCGTAATAATTGGAGTATCAAACTGGCGTAGAATCCGTTTTAGATCCTCTAAGCACTCCACAACATATTCACGGCTGGCGTCTTCGGTGATATTGAAATGCATTATCGTTGACCAAATATGTCGCATAACAAGGCTTGTTGATAAACTATCATCACCATTGGCGTCCATACAATGTATGAGCCGATCCCGAGCGACTGTTTCCCAGCGTTGAAGTCGATCTTTCTGCAACGCCTTAGATGCTTCATTGGTGGCATTACTCGGCGAACTCATGGACGCATACATATCCAAATGAACCTCGTAAAGGGTTTGAGCCATTTCCGCGTATGAAATAGCCATATCGACTGCCCTTTCATCCTCTTTGATGGGAGCCGAGGTAGCTTTACCGAACCCTAAGTCTACAAGGGATAAATTCTGATATAAGAATTCATCACTATTCTTTAGTAATTCCTGCACTAGCCATCTCATTTCTTCAGACCACTTTGAGCCAGCATAGGAAGAGCGTAATTGAAGCATGTGCGGAGAATTGGGGCTCTTAACAAACAAATGACTAGAAGCTAAATGCCTTTCTAGCCACTTTAATGCAGCTTGTTCCGGACGGAGACGACTTGAGTTAACGAGCAGTAAGAATTCTGATAGCCCTTGACTATCGTAATCCTCATTTGCTGGAGTTGAAGCTTGTTGAGTCTGCCGCGAGCGCTCAAGGAAAACATTAAGGCCATATTGTTTTACTCCTATCAGGCCATCGGGCGTTGTAAAAACGTCGTCTCTAAAATTGATTGATCCGGACCAATTCTCGATCGCTTCTCTTAGATCCCGTACACTGACTGATTCAAGATACTTCTCACACGGGGTACTTTGGAAAGAAGTTTGCCGATAGGATTCATCCACTACTTGTTTCAGTTCGTCGATAGTGCCAAGGTCTTCAATGCCCATTTTAGAAATTAATGCTCCAGTTGTATTGAACATCCATCGATCGGCGTGAGCAAAGTTTTCCAGAAGATCCTCGAAATATTTGACTTGATCAAAGACTATGTCATCTTGTTGAGCCTGGGCTTCGGCTATTGATTCACGAGCTCTGATACGTCGACTCTTAGCCCTTCCACCATCAGCTGGCTCCTCATTCCAAACGGAGGCAGATGATCTCTTCCGGGGTTGAGGTGCATCCGGTTTAACGGCTATATCCTTGCTGTCGGCCGAGTTCTCACCATCCAGTTCTGTGAGCTTTTCATTCTCCTGTCCTTTCGTGTTCTCAACAATATGTGGAGGGCCTGGTACATTTATTGTTACTACTTCTCCACCAGTCTCCATGGCTTCGAGGGTAGATTTATCTGAGCCGACAAGCGTGCCATCACTTTCCACATCCAGAATTTCAGTATCCTGGGTAGCATCCGGAAGAATATCGGAGACCTCATTATTTGGAGCACCTTCTACCACTGGGGATATTGGAGATTGTTCAGTGATGACATGCTTATTAAGTATTCGTAACGACGCAGATGGCCAGGTCAAATAGGGCGTTTCCGAGACTTCCACTAATGCCTTAAGAATAGCGTTCCCGACATCAATCCAAGTCTTAGCAGCGGACTCAACTATATGATATGGGGCTGTAGCATCTTGATGGGGACCAAGTGTTGATGGGCCGTCCGATCGAGTGGGAAGGAACGGGTACATGTCCGCCTGCTTCTCAAAAAGACGAGAAATACTGTTCTTTGGTTTCTTCAATGGAAGGTTTGTGGAAGAAAGATTGTCCTGGAGGGCATCTAGTATCCGGCGCAAATCTCGAACCGCAAAAATCTGTTCCAGTCCCAGTTGCCCAAAGCGCTCATCTATTCCGTAGTCATCACACTCGAGGACGCTTTCCAAACAAAATCTCGAAATCCGGCGACTGTTCAAAGCATCGCCAACGCGGCTGCTTTTTCTCCACAAATCCATGTCCGTATCGTCACGCTCAAGTGCTTCTGCAAAGCCTTCTAAGGCCTCTTTGATGCGATTTGAAAGGCGCTTGTAATCGTGCTTATTGGCATCTCTCAGTGAGTTCTGTAAGTCATCTAGAATGAATTGTGCATGGTTTCTGTAAGACAAAAATATCGTTTGTGGTAGGGCGCTCGAAGTTGTGTTGATAGGATCTGAGATATCGCCTTCAGCGATGTCCTCATAATAGTCAAAACTTTCATGTTCTATATCCAAGAGCTGGTCTCTCTTATATTCAGAAACAGCTTCCGGATAGTTGAATATATCGGACTTGAAAAGGGCCTCGTATGCTTCCCGGGCTTGGTGGTAATGATCTGGGCCTTGCGAATGAAGTCTCAAGGCAGTCTGGTATAGTTTGAGAGCCTCCTCTATTTGTATTTCCTTGGTGTCATCGACTTCCTCAGCATCCTCATTGGGCTCGATGTTCAGCGCGACAAATGAGGACATGGCTGTCCACCTTTGCGTTCAGAGCCTACAATGGATCTATCTGCATGCCAAAATAATGCAATTATGGCTGAAAAGAAAATGTTATTCTTCAATCAACTTTAGGACTTATACAAGGGAAATGGATGGTTTGCAGTGACGGGTATGAATGTTAAGGGTGTCTAGTGGTGAAGCCCCATGATATCCAAGGTTTCCAAATCCGGCATAGCGTGCTCCTCCTCCAGTGCCGCGAGCTTAATCTTGGAGCAATGCGGAGTTGGAGACAGGAGATATTTTGACAAGACATCCACCATTTTCACTGCATATTCACACCTATGATTGCCTGAACCCCAGCTGTCAGGAATATACTCAGTTCAGCAAACAACCTCCTGGCACTTGACCCACCATGATCACACCAGCTGTTCCGGAGTAAGTAGCCCTTGTAACGCGACATTAATTGCAGAAGCTCAAAACTGTTCACATACTAAAAATACTCATTGCCTTAGGCTTATTGAAGATGATCAAATATATGCCTCAATTGACGCCCGTACAGACTCCTTACAGGGCTTACGTGAACTTGGACCACCAGACTTAGTTCATGTTGTCAAGCAATCCAAGGCCAATGCGGCTCATCAAGTCAGTATATCTGTTTATTTGGGGAAACGACCTTCCTACCCTTTGCCATTGCTACGAATTGACTGTTACGTATGCTGACTACTCTTTGGAACCCAGACAGGGGTATATCATCATGTTACGGGGATCGATGCATCATCTTCTGCCAGTCTCGCTGCCTATGTAAATACGCTTACCTACTCTCCTCTTGACAAAAGCAATAAAGTAATCTCTGGAATTTACTGGTGAGGCGATCGAGCCACTTTCGCGAAGAGCCGTCATTAACAGCCTACAGCTGTTACAATGCCTTCTCCCATTTAGACATGCGAGTCGAAGTTAAGATTCCTGGCACTCTTGAAAGTTACTGCATCGACGAACGCGGAGATAAGCGTGTGGCGACAGAGCAATTATGGCTGGAGACTTTCGTTTGTGCGGTTTTAAGAGCCTACTCCTATGCGGACGACGGTAACGGAGATGCTCTTAAGAAGATTGTCGCAGTTCGGAGATTCAATCCTATAACAAATACGGAGATGGAGCACAAATTTCTTGACGCTGCAGAAAAGTTATTTTTTAATGGTTTAGTCACTCCTAGAGATCCTATTGAGATAGACTGCTGGCGACTAATAAAAAGCCTCAGGGAGACAACTCAGTTCAGATCCGGAGACGCAGGTCCCCAATACCGTGAGCAACCATTTGGCCTCCGGCATCTTAAAATACGTTCATACAACGGGTCGATATGCGTCAGGCATCAATCTATTTGAGAAACTGCGAACCAAGGATGTTGAAGTGTCATCTTTGCTTGCTCGGGTTCTGATATCTGCAAACGAAGAGGTTCAGGCTGTGCGGCTATTACACGATGCTCTACAAGATGTCCCAATGGATTACGCGCTATTGGACTGTCAAGCGGCATTTTGCCAAAGTAAGGAGGAATACGAAATGGCTCTGGAGTGTGCCAAACGTAGCGTTACGGCTGCTCCTAGTGAATTCAGTTCCTGGATACGACTGGCTGAAGTATATGTGGATTTGGAGCAGTGGAACCTTGCTCTGTTAACGCTCAACTCTTGCCCCATGTTTACTTACCAGGATAAAGATTCGCCGAGAATGCCTCAGCCATCTCGGATTCTTCTGCCTGTCCTTCCTGAATCTGTACTGGACGAGATAGATGAGGGACAGCCAAAAGCGGGAGATCCGCATGATATTGTGAATCCTATTTTAAGAAAACTTCATGCCTCAAGCTACCAGGGAACGTTCTTAAAAGCATATAGTCTTTTGACCAAAATTGCTGCGGCTATTGGCTGGGATCAACTGTTGAAAGTTCGGAGCGAGGTATTTGTCATGGAGGAAGAATATAGAGTGGAGCGGCATGCTGGAGCATCACGAACCACGCCAAATAATAACAATGCTAGCACAGTAGCACTGCACGAGGCATCTACTGCAGGCTCAGATGTGAATGGGAATGAGAAAAACGACCCTGGTCTTTCTGAGGAGAACCCTAATTTCAAGACTAAGGATGAAGCACTTGAGACAAATGGTAATACAGAAGAGCCTAACTATCAGGAGGTTGGATCGGAAATTGAAAAACCTGAACAGAGTATGGCATCTGAAGTCGTAAAATCAGGGGGCGAGGATGTATGTTCAGCCCAGTTCTTTCACTTTCAACATATTTTGAGGCCCTTCAGCTAATCAATTTCGCAGCCTGAGGTTTCTAATACTTATACACAGTTTCATAATAAACGTCTATGCGAACGCTGGCTTGATAACCTGTTCATGGTTCTCTATGAAGATTTACGCGTTTATACTATCTGGCGCAGTGAACTTGCCCAATCGCGGGCACAGTCAATAGAATATAAAAAATCTGCCACTGAATGGGAAATTCTGGGCGAGCTCGCCGAGCGCTTACACCACACTAATGAAGCCATCGAGGCGTTTCAACATTGTTTGCAGGTTCGATTTTCTGCCAAAGCGATGAAAGGCATTCTTAAGATGTATGAGCGGCAGAACGATACAAGGGGTATGCTTAATGCGTTGATTAGACTGATAGCATGGCAATACCGTTGGTATTCAGAGGTATGTTCGATATGACCCTTGGAAAGGCCTTTTCTAGTGCAGTTGCTTACAAAGTTTCTTGATTCAGTTTTCCCCTGATCTTTTATTTATGATCCGCAAGTTGATTGAGGAGGAGGGCGCTGTTAAAGTTCGCAGCATTGTGCAAGCTACAAATCTACCACAGCCTGTGTTGGATCTAACCCACCACTACTGCCAACTCTGTGCTATGTTTAGGAGTACGGGAAGTGATGGCTGAAATAACATTAAAAAACCATAAGACTTTAGATATTAGCAATATCTCTTCGACTTCGTGAGAAGCCCTATGTATCAACGCAAATTATATAGCTTGCGTAAAACAAACGTACACGAATTTCCATAAAATCCTATCTGTGCCCCGTATATCAAGACCAATAAATATGATTACATCCAGCATTAACTTTACGCGCTCATTACTCGTGGATCTGCCACTATCAGTGCCAGATATGCAATGATGAGTGGACATTAGCTCAAAGCTCCTTAAAACGTGTGACGACGCGCTCCACACCCTAGCTAGCAATTAAACTAACTAGCCTCAAACTTCCGAAAAACAACGCCGTTCGTTCTGTTCGCCCACAGATTAAAGACATGCCCTTAGCTACCACGAGACGGCCTCGAACGATAGTGCGGTACATGCGAGTATTCGAGACATTTCTAACATTTATCGAACCACAGTGCGAGTTAAAGCTGTCAGATATGCCACAGCTTGCCCAATGAGCGTGTAAGTAAGGCCCCTTTTAGGATTCTCCAAACTCAAGGCCTCTAAGTGATGCTTTGTCAAAGTACTTAGCCCCAGTGGTTGGTTTGAGGTATCTGTTCCAAGACTTAAACTTGAATTCTCTGATTGTCGCATTCATCGAGGGTGTAGACAGAAAAATGAAGATTGGAAGAGTACTCCGTACGAAGGCAAAGTTCGTAATTTGCTTTGGCTTCCTCCAGATACAAATGCCAGGAGATCAGAAATGGCGATGCCCGCGTACGATGCTTAGGGAACAGTCCTACATACAGGTATGGTAAGGGGCTAAGGAGCATGGTGCCTGCCACCTATAGGCCCCACACAATTGGCTGTTTTCTCGGGCCTTGTTCGTTTTCTCACAAGGGACTGGGAAAATGATGGGTAATTGTAATACATATAATATTTATCAAGTTCGAAACTGTGCTAATCAATTATACAGATGAACATATCACAACGCATAATAATACGACGAAAAAATTAATCTTCCTCCTCACTCTCGACCTCAACTTGGGCGGTTGCGTGGACAGCAGTGATACCCTTTCCGGCCGCAAGAGGGGTGCCACCTTTAGTAGCCTCGAGCTCCTCTGGTTCTTCTTCCTCGCCTTCTCCATCCTCTTCACCTTCGCCGTCTTCTTCGCCCTCTCCATTTGCTTCTTTGTGAATCGCCACTTCTTCCTCTTCCTCTTCCAGGTCGGGCTGTCCTTCGTCTTCTTCTTCCTCCTCCTCCTCCTCCTCCTCTTCCTCTCCCTCATCCTGTCCGCGAGGGGCAGGCTCAGTCCTGCGCCGTTTAGGACGGGCTATCGAAAAAAAATCCGTTAAAAACAGAACAACAAATCCGCAGCACAGAGGGAATTCAAAAGCCGAAGCATCAGCGCCGCAATTTCAAGTTGACGCAATGTGGCAGGCAACAAGTAATGACCCGCATGCTGCGATGGTCAACCGGACAGATAAACATACGCTCTAGCTGCTCCTCAGGTTCACCTTCTTCGGCCCCCTCATCTTCTTCCTCTTCCTCAGATCCACCTTCGTCGAATTCCGACTCTTCGTATCTGTGAATAGTCTGGGTTAGTTGTGGTCTGAAAATGCCTCCTTTGGTTCAATGCGACACAGGAGAGCGTATAAAAGGTGATGCGATCGAGCCAGATGCAGACCCAGAAATGCGCCGATGATGGGCTTAGAGATACATTGAGCTCGAGAGATTGCGAATTAAAATACAGAGCAACACCTCACGAGGCGCCTGTCGTTGTGATACAGATGTAATGAAATGGGGGACCAGAGGCAACAGAATGAAGATATATCTACTCACTCTTCTTCCTCCTCACTCTGGTCACTTGGCAAGGCTTGAAGCTCCTCTTCTTCTACATCATCTTGTCTCCGTTTTCGGGTCGACATGACTAGCAGAGAGGTATTCGAAAATGAGTGTGGTGAGAAGTGTGAGCTGAATAATGCGACAAAAAAGAGACGAGGTTTGCCAGGAAGCGAAATTGAACTTGTCGCAAAGGAAAGCGAGGATCAATGGATGGGGGGATGGGAGAAATAGTGGGAGCTCAGCAAAAAGCGGCGGGAGAAGGGAGGCCTGGAAGTCGTGAGGTTGGAGGCGAGGGGAGGAGGCCGGGCCAGCTTGATAGCAATAAACTCACGGGGGTACGTCAGGGGTTCCAGACAAGGCTGTTCGGTCACCGTGCGTATGGCCGTACGGGCTGGTCAGCAATTTTGCGTTGTGGTCTGTACGATACGGCCTGCTTGGCCGGAGGTATGATCCTGCCGCGCCGCCACTGGCGACGGAGCAGTGTGCAGCATTGTGCCAATACCCAGAGGCAAAACAATCCTGCCTCCTAAAGAAAATCAAGGTTGAGCGTTTCGTGCGGGAATTGCCAGCTCATATGACGCCTTTGTTGTTTTTTGTTTTGAGTGATCGCCATGTAAAACCGTAATACGCATACCGCACAAAGCGGAGGACCGGTATTGTACTGTATGGCTGTGCGCAGGACCGTAACTTCGACTAGACGGCGCGATGCTGCAGGGGAACAGCCGTGCGAACAGGCCCAAGAGCTGCCGGGGGGACAGGGCGGGCAGCTAGGCACTTGAGACGGGCTGCTGCTGCCGGCCTTCGCTTCTCCCCGGATAAGCTTGATTCCTGAAGCCCCGGGCTTTTCTCCTCGTTCTCCAAGCCGCGCCGTACGTAAATCTGATACCAGCTACTCTGTACTCCGTAGTTGGAACATCCATTAAGTTCACGTGAATGCGCGACCTGCCGAGACGTATTGCCTCGTGTTTGCCTGGTTTGTTTTGTGTTGAACATCCCTCAAACAAATAACTAGACTACTCTAACGCGACAGACAGGTCCACGAAAGAAACCTGCCTTTTGGATACCTACTCGCTACTTTGGAATACAGGCCTGACGATTTATTGTTGGATGGCTTGGCTACCTGGACATCCTACCTAGAAAATGGAGGACAGCACCTGCGCCAATCCCCTCCTACTTCAATGGATCAAGGAATGGTTGGATGAAGCTCGAGAGCGCAATTCAAAAGGGGTTTCTGTGTAAGTGCTACGTAACGGTCTATACATTAGGGCTGACGTCTTTGGTAGCTACAAAAGGGCATACGACTCCATGAAAGCGTGCCCCCTGCCCTTCCAACACCCCTCGGAGGCTCAACAATTGAATGGCCTTGGCCCTAAGTTATGTGAACGGCTAACAGAGAATATGCGAGACTATTGTGAAGAGCATGGCCTCCCTATGCCTCGACTCCCACATGCAGGTATGTACAGGGTATCCCAGTAATGTGCTTTGCGCTTTTTCTTACTCGAGATATGAGCTAGCACTCAGATCAAAGAAGAGAAAAGAATTAGAAAAAGCGATGACCCAGACAGAAATGGAAACGGTGCCAGCACCAGCAAAACGAGCGCGAAAGCCAAAGACTTATATACCAGCTCTTCGCTCTGGCCCTTACGCATTGCTGCTTGGCCTTGCGTCAATTGAGGAGCATTCGCCTAATGGAGCATCGAAGGCTATGCTAATTGAAGCTGCACAACCCCACTGCGATGCGTCGTTTACAGCTCCGCCTGACCCATCTAAATATTATACTGCCTGGAATTCCATGAAGACTCTCGTGCAGAAGGATCTTGTTTATGAGCGTGGACGCCCAAAGAGATATCTTCTTACAGAACAGGGTTGGGAAACTGCAACGAGTATTAAGAATACTGCCGGATTGTCGTCAGCTGGCGATGGTGGTCACAGATTTGATAGTGAGGCCCCAAGTGCCTCACAGAATTCAATTCGGGGATCTCAATCTGGAATCCCGACACAAACTGCTAATACTCTTTTGAGTTTGGATGATGATAATGATACTTTGTATGAGTCTGTTGGTATGCAGCGAAGCTCAACTACACCTACTGTTTCTCGAGATTTTGGTAGAACGATACAACCATCTACGCCTGCTACTCCAATTTCACTTTCACCAAGTGACTTCACTATTGAACTTGTTCTAGATGTTCGAGAAGTCCGCACAAAAACAGATAGAGATTATATCTCCAATGAGCTTATTCGAAGGGGAGTGTCGCCCATTGTCCGCTCCCTTGAGGTAGGGGACGCATTATGGGTAGCGAAATGCAAAGATCCAAATCTTCTAGCTAGACATGGTGAAGAGGGAGACGAGCTAATGTTGGATTGGATATTGGAGCGCAAACGGCTCGACGATCTTATTGGAAGTATCAAGGATAGTCGGTTTCATGAACAGAAATACCGCCTTCGCCGATCAGGGGTTAAAAATGTCATATATCTAGTTGAAGAATTTGGATGCGCTGATCTATCAAATGCAAATGCAGCACGCAGCCAAGAAGCCGTAGCATCGGCAATAACGTCAACCCAGGTTGTCAACGGACACTTTGTCAAAAAGACTCGCAATTTAGACGACACCATTCGATATCTTGCTCGAATGACCTCATTGCTAAGAAACATGTTTGCTGATCCGGGAACAACCGATGTACCCCCAAACATCAAACACATGTCACTTTCTCTCATCCCCACCCAATCCTTGACCTCTCTCACATCGTACCTTGATCTTCTGGGCAAACTTCGTGCTGACGACAAGATCTGTCACCCCTCACATGCCTCGACAACTTTTGCAATCTCATTCCCTACGTTCTCCGCCTTCTCCTCAAAATCAGACATGCTAACTCTCCGCGATATCTTTCTTAAAATGCTCATGTGCGTACGTGGCGTAAGTGCCGAGAAAGCCCTGGAGATTCAACGCCTGTGGCCCACCCCTAAGGAATTCGTTCAAGCCTTTGAGGCAGTAGATTCTAGAGATGAGCATGGAAAACGATTGATGGATGACCTAGTATTTTCAAAGATGGGGCATTTGGTGGGGAACAAGAAGGTTGGGAAGGCATTAAGTAAAAAGATTGCGGAGGTTTGGGGAGGATATAGCTCTCTTGACTCTCCTCAATTTTCCGATAATGAATGACACATGCGTGACTACGATATTACATGGGCAGAAAACTATCAGAGCGTTTATGTTGCCAATCTATACACACTGATATCATAGAATAGAAGTATTTTGCTTATCTGAATATCAGCGACTTAATATCGTGTTTCAAATCACTCATGTAGTACTTGTCATTTATTAATACGTCCACTTTATGTCATAGCCTGAAATGGAAACATTTCAATATAAATAAAAATCAAGAGCCCTAAAAAATTAAAGATGCCACAGTCCATTTAACGTTTCAATCCCATCGTCTTGACAGCCCACTGCCTAAATACCTTCCACTCCAATTTCAGTGCCAGACTGCTCATCACAACGGACAAGCTGCTGAGAGCCATTGCTAGCGCCGCCCACACGGGGTCTAGGCGCCAATGGGTATCCATAATCATTCCATGCGGGCCAGTCGTCTTGCCAGTAACAATGGGATAAAATACGCCTGCAGCAACAGGGATAAGGCAAACGTTATACACAGCAGCCCACATAAAGTTCCATTTTACACGCCTGAAGACTCGTCGACTGAGGGTACAAAGTTCGAGAATAGTTCTCAAGTCAGAGTTCAGCAAGATGAACCCCGCAGAATTGACGGCGACATCTGAACCAGATGCCATAGCGATGCTGACATCTGCGGCGGCGAGAGCAGGAGAGTCGTTTGTGCCATCACCAACAAAGCCCACGATGCTCTTTTGGCCCTTGGGAACAGTATTTGGCTGGTTCAGAAGGGTATTTTGTTTGATTCTGCTGATATATTCTGCCTTTTGAGTAGGTAGGACATTGGACACGACGTGAGTGATGGGGATGCCAAGAGAGGATGCTACAGCGCGGGCTGTGACAGTGTTGTCGCCAGTGCACATGTACACATCTATGTTATTGGCCCTAAGCTGGGAGATAACGTCAATAGCTTCCGCACGAATAGGATCAGCAGTGGCGAATATTATAAGAGGAACAAATTTTTCCATGTCTGAGACTCTTCGGATAGAAAGGATTGCCGTAGAGCGTCCAGCGGATTGGTATTTGGAGAGAATATTATTCAAGTAGTACGGATCGTCATCCGTCATATCGAGTGAGTCCAGAAGCCGTTGATTGCCAATTGCAGCTTCATATTCCGTAAAGACACCCTGGCAGTCCTTTGTAGAGACGCTGAAAATTCCCTTCATGCCTTGGCCACCAATTTCAGTGATAGAAGATGACAGAATAGAAGCTGAAGAACGGTCATTGCAAAAATCAGCTATAGCCCGAGCAATAGGGTGAGTACTGCTCTCCTCCAAGGATTTGGCAACCGCCCAGGCCACCTCTTCCAACTTTTGGCTCTTAACGAGAACTTCATGTTCGGCCACCTTCAGAGTGCCACCTTCTGTCAAAGTGCCAGTTTTGTCAAATACAATCGCATTCAACCGACTTGCCTCTTGAAAGGCCTCCCCGCCACCTCGCACCAAAATGCCACGCTTCGCAGCAAGGCCACCGCCGACAAACAAAGCAGTTGGAGCGGCCAGTGCGAGGCCACACGGACAAGCAACAACAAAGACGGCGATAGCAAACTGCAAGGCCCAAAAGGCCCATCCTCCTTGGTTGGTGTCGAGGTAACTTGGAGGGAGTCTGCCAGACACACCTAGACCAACCCAGGTGACAAAAGTAAGAATGGCGATAAGAGTAATGAGAGGAACGAAATAGCCAGTCATCACATCGGCCACCCTCTCAACAGGTGCTCTTTTAGCTTGACCTTCCCGAACGACTGCCACGATTTGATCTAGCATAGATGTGCTGCCGAGATCTGTTATTCGAATTGACACAGGCTGCCCGACGTTCACAGAGCCAGAGTAGACTTTATCACCCTTGACTTTCTGCACAGGCATGGACTCTCCTGTCAAGGAGCTCTCGTCAAATTTGTATGTCTCTGTACCAATAACTATGCCATCAGCAGGCGGAGAGGCACCATGTGGAACATTAACTGTATCATTGAGCTCAAGGAGGTCAACAGATACACGCTGTACAGTTAATGTAGCATCATGGTCCTCACCAACAGAAGGCGATTCCACCACGAGAAGTGCCTCGGAAGGCCGCAAATTGCCTAGCATAGCAACAGCATCTCCAGTCTTAGCTTTGCTATACCCCTCCAGAACTCTACCCGCCAAGATGAACAAAGTTAAGAAGACTACTGTGTCAAAGTAGGTAGATGTATGGCCAGCCTCGTGCTTCTTATTTTTCGCGTTCATAATCAAGACTGCTAGAGAAGCCATGTACGCCACAGACGTTCCCGCAGAGATCAGCATGTTCATGCTTCCAAACCGGTAGAAGCGCCGAAGGATAGGAACCCGGCTGTTCCTTCTCCATAGGGCCCGTATCTCCTTGAAAGCACGAATATGGAAAACATCTGTGCCGAAAAACATCACAGGGGTAGTTATGATGAGCAAAGCCCACTCTAAACGTGATGCAGAGCCAGACCATGTCGGCTCCTCCAGATACCTTCGAATTGGGTTCGATTTTGGAACAATAGCCATCCAAACAACTCCGATTAAAAAGGTTGGTATTGCAACAAAAAAGGTGAACAAAAGCCGCAGCAATAGGCGGTACTGCTCCTTTCTTTGCATTGCACGAGACCGGTCTTCGATAGAGGGTGGATGATAGATTGTGGCTTTAAAAGTGTTATTGGAGGCTTCAATGGCGGCTATGACGTTGCGAATGGTCATTCTCGGCGAATCCGGAGTGTACTGAATTGTGACAATAGGTCGTTGAATCGTAATCTTATCCTTGATCTGAATATTTCCCTCTACCATTCCTTCTAGAGCATCCAAAACAGTTTGCGGACAGTGATGACAAAACATCCCATCTACCCTAACGCCTAGAGTTCGCGTAGCCGGGCCACTTTCTTCATTGTTGGCGATAGTTAGCGGCTGGCAGTCAATGATGGTGGTAGTATATCCAAGGTCTTTGATGTGGTCGACAATTTGCTGAATATTCAATTTCCCATTGAATTCAATCCTCCCAGCATGACCCAGTAGGTCAACTGTTGCGTCACTTACAAAGGGTAGGGCTTTAAGACCACTTGTGATCGTTCCCACGCAGGAGCCACAAGTCATTCCAGAGATGCTCAAACGTGCCACATAGCGGTCTTGTTGTTGTGGGTTAAGGATCACTTCTTCAACGCTGGCTCCGTACCCAATTTCTTCTATCCGCTCTGCGAGCTTGTCGGCGTTGCTCTGTGACCCGTAGAAAGTCACAGTGGCACTATGGGTGAGGAGGTTGACGGTAACAGATTTGACGAAATCCAACTCTTTCAGCTGTTCCGTTACTGTGTTAACACAAGATGCGCAGCTCATCCCGTTAATGCTAATTTGGGCAGCAAACTCTGGGCAATCGCGCCGAGGGTCTGCAGCGGGCCAGGGCAGAATCTCTTTGGTGGTAGCCGAAAGAGACTCTACAGAAGGTTCGAAAGTCTGGGGGAATCCAGTGAGTTAGCGGCTTGTTGAAAGTGAGAGGGTTTATCAAAATATTTACCTCCTGTTTTTGCTGTTCTAATCCGAGCAACAATGGCTTTTCGGTCGACGAGCTGGGCTTCTCAACCTCTAGCCTGCAAGCCTCACAGTTTGCTATATGCCGCCTTTTTCTATCTCGGGCGCGCGTTTCCATCGTGCTGACTGAAGCCCTGGAAGATGGACGCAACCAGGAGCCTGTATTCCAGGGCGAAATGTCGAGCGCCATATCACCAGTCCTGATACCAGACGCATCCTGAGTAGAGGCATGAAATACTTCGAAAGCGGCGTCTGTTAAGGCGCTCACCAGATCCGATACTGGCAGCTCAGGCGTGTGTGAGACATGAACCTCGTGTTTGAGAATCGAAATATCAATACATATGATATGGGGCAAGTGATATATCACTTCTTTGGCATATGCCACACAGGATGCGCAGTGAATATTGTTCACAAGCAGGATAGTCGTCTGTAATTTGGCCTTACCATTGGTCCCAGAAGGAGGCGCTGTACGCCCAGAAGAGCATGGCCGGGAAGTCGCTGTCGCTTTTTCCGACATGATGGCAGTTAGAATGGAAGCAGCTGCTTGTTTTTCAGCGAGCCGCGGGCCAGGTCGGCAGGTGAAGTATGCTGTGGCACGCTCCGAAGACTCAATAGTTGGATACAGGGCCACAAGAATGCTGAACTGACGTCAAATATAAAGGGGGGGTGCTAATATCAAAAAAGATCTCAGGGCGTCCAGGGGGTACAAGGGCAGTATGGCTAGTTGTAGGATGCAAGCCTGACTCTCGTACAACCACACCGAAACAGCGGGGACTCAGTTCTCGAAATACAGAATGATTGCAGAACACGACGAGATATATAAACCAACATCCATAGCAGTCTATCCCGCAGGACACAGGTGGCGATTTGCGCGACTTGTGCTGCCGCTGCTTAGCATCCGATTGGTGTGTAGTTAACTGACGAAGCACGCACAAAAGCCGCAGGGCTCTCTGGTGGAAACCACCACAGCAAACGAACGCTCAAGAAACTTCGCGAAAGACAGAACGGCAAAGAGAAGAGAGGGTCGATTGGCCTCGTCGCCTCGCTCTTATGCTCCGCTTTGCTGCAAATAGCCAAGCGGGGAGGCGAGAGTCGCCATTTCGAAGCCACACACGACCATCCGGCGGCTACTATGAATCACGGCAGCTGCCGATAGGCCGCCTGAAAGGCTGTCGCTTCTAGCCGCCGGAAGAGCTAGGGTGCATCAAGCATCGCGTCTAGAGCCATGTCTGGCCAGCTGGATGCGAGAGGAGAAATCGAAGACATTGCAAGTGAGCCATGCTCGCCCACCTAACTAGCCAGCATACTGCTCGTGCGTGATAATGGCACAGAACATGGCGGGGACCAACTGCTACCGAAGTGCTGTTTTTGCTATCAATGCTGCGTCGCGTTCGTCGATATCCTGGATGTCGCGGGCGCTGGATTTGTGCAAATCCGGGTTCGCGCGCGATTCGAACTCTCGCGCGCCTTGCCACCGCGCTGCCCAGACAGGACTAGCGCCAGCATCTTTCCGGGCATGCACGTGACCGCACACTGCAAACCGCTGCGCCATCCGACCGTCGAGCCGCCGCCGCCATCGCTGCAGCCCCGCCGCCATCCTCGCGCATTCTCGCTTTTCAATCGATCCCGCTTCGCTTTTTTCGATCACCTCGTCGTCATTTACTTGCTGTATGCATATGCTGTCTATATCGATACCGAACCCGGTAGAGCGATGATACTGGTCCCTTGAAAAAATATTGTCCGTCCTCCCTCTGTGACGCATGGCGCCGTCATTGATCCCTGTGTAACAGTCCCCTCTCGCGACTCCGTACGTAGGCTAATGCATCTCCCGATGGTTGTGCACAGGGTATTCAGATAGCCACTCTTCATGTCGAGTATACGACCTACTCGTCTTCCGCCCCCGTCTAGGGCGGCCCGCCCCGTCGAACGCCTTGCTAGCCTGAAGAATCCATCCCCTTTGCGTCGCCCGCAGGCTAAACCAACCACACACCCGAAGACCAAGACTTGTCCGAACCCCGGGTGCCCGGCGCCCAATATTGTCGAAGATGATGGACAAAGGGTATGCTCTGGCTGTGGTACTGTCATCAGCGAGGCAAATATCGTTTCCGAGATCACTTTCGGAGAGTCTTCCTCGGGCGCTGCAATCGTTCAAGGTACCTATATTGCAGCAGACCAAAGCCACGTTCGGAGCACAGGACCTGGTTTTCAAAGAGGAGGAGGTATAGAAAGTAGAGAAATCACAGAACAAAATGGTATTCCGACCCGTTCCGGATCTCTTTTTGAAGGATTGACTGACCTGAACCTCAGGAAACCGATATATCGCGCAACTATCCCGAGCCCTCCATATTCCCGAAAGTGCGTCCAAAGCCGCAGGGCAAATATTCAAGTTAGCTGTAGGGTTGAATTTCATCCAGGGACGACGGACCAAAACCGTCGCAGCTATTTGCTTATACGTTGCATGCAGAAGACAAGATGGAAATACAGTCATGCTGATAGACTTTGCTGATGTTCTTATGGTATGGCTCATTTTTACTACACAACTGGATTCAGACCTGACTAGTATACAGATCAACGTCTTCAAGCTTGGCCGTACTTACAAAGCTCTCCTGGACGAACTCCGCATTGGGGGGAATATCTTTATCATGAACCCAATAGACCCGGAAAGCTTAATTTACCGATTTGCAAAGCAGCTCGAATTTGGCCCGTCAATGATGCAGGTGGCAAGTGAAGCTGTTCGCATCGTGCAAAGAATGAGCCGTGATTGGATGATTACTGGACGACGCCCAGCTGGGATTTGTGGCGCCGCTCTAATTCTAGCTGCTCGCATGAATAATTTCCGCCGTACCGTTCGAGAAGTGGTTTATGTCGTCAAAGTCACAGAGCTGACGATTAATCAACGATTGAACGAATTTAAAGCGACCGACAGCGGAGACTTAACTGTTGATCAGTTCCGTTCCGTTGATCTCGAGACCTCCCACGATCCCCCTTCGTTCTCTCATTCGAAAGACCCAAAAAGGGCTCGCACCGGGAAAAAGCGCAAGGCCCCGGAGACTGCGGCTGAGATTGAGGATGATGACGAGCCTAGCCAGACACCACCCCCTGAACGACCTCGTCGCGTTGACGCCGATGGATTTGCCATACCCGATATTCCTGTCGATCCTACGATTCTCAGCCCTGAAACTGAGGGTAGCGAGCTATCATCGGATCCCAATACCGTTTCTAGTGATACGGCCAAGGCTGGACGACGTAAAACTAGCAATGCACCTCTACTTCCTGAACCCACAGCTGCTGAACTAGCATCCGAGTCTGCTCTAGAAAGTGAAATGACTGAACTTCTCTCTTCCGGTTCTTCTTTAGTTGCTAGTGCAGAAGTGCCAAAGACAAATGGACGAGTCCCAGAAAATTCCCCGGCCAACTCCCCAACCAAACCTGTTCCAGACACCGAAGAAATTGATCCCATGGAGTTTGACTCTGACCCCGAAGTGCGATACTGTCTCCTTTCTCCTGAGGAAGTAGAAATCAAGGAACGTATTTGGGTCCACGAAAATAAAGATTACCTTCGTGATCAACAAACCAAAGCTCTTAAACGCGCACTCGCAGAAGCAGATCCATCTGCGGCGGGCTCAAGTCATAAACCGAGAAAACGGCGAAAGGGCCGGATGGGAGACGTCACATATTTGTCCGGCGAAGGGCCTGATGGTGAACGAACGTCCTCGCGTGCTTCTACACCTGCAGAAGCCACCCGGCTTATGCTTGAGCGTCGTGGCTTCAGCAAAAAGATCAACTACTCACTTCTTGAAAAACTATACGAAGACGATACCGAGATCAAGCGGAAGGAAAGCGAGAGCGAAAGTGCTCGAAGCCGCAGTCGCACCCGCAGCCGCAGCGTGAGTATTTCCCGGAGTATTCGAAGCTCGAGCGTTATATCGGAACGCGGTTCGGCTTTCCTGGGTGGCTTCAGGCCATCGACGACACGCTCCAGAGCGGTTAAAGCCAGGCAAACATCCTCGCCAGCTGTTGCTGTACCGCCCAGGATGAGCGCTACTCCCGAGCCGGGCAGAGCTCCACTGCCCACACCGCCCTCAACAAAGATTGTACCAGCCGCACCCGAGCCAGAACCGGAGCAACCGACAAACCCTAACGAGGAGATTCTGGGATACCTACCCGAGACAGCGCCCCCCACCCAGCATAAACTGGGTGATGAAGAAGACTATGATGAAGAGGAAGATGACGATGAGGAGGAGGAGGATGATCGTGTTGATGATGCGTTTGCAGGGAATTATTATGACGAGGGGAGTGATGGTGGCTATGGCGATGATTACTAACTATCTCCATGTCTCTCTCCGTTCCTTTTTTATATATTCTGTTTTTCAATAGCGTGACAGAACACTTATTTGCTTTACGGCGTTCTTTTAGCTAGACCCGGTCGGTTGCATTGCAGTGGGATGTGAGCGGTTGTTTTGATGTTATCATCGGTGGACCTGGAGGTGGAACTTACATATTTTAGACAAACATAGAGAAGATCTGACAATGAAAATTTCGCCACGTATAGTATGTACATAAATCTAATCAAATTCACTATTACCATCAGTTTTCTCGAGATTTGACAACGCCATTTTGTGGTGCCGGTTTAGATAACTATCTTTCCTCGCCATCCTTCTCCGGAGCTTATTCACAGCTTCCCCTTGATCAGAGTGAGGAATTGTTGAGACCATACGTTGTACCGGCAACAAATGATAAGTGTAAATCAGAAGCTTGAGTCCTCTGCCCTATGAAATAGAGCTGAACCGGACCTACAAAAAAAAGCTTCACCAATACATTGAGAGAAGTGTTAAAATCCTAATCAAATGGCATTTGTTACTCTGTAGATAGATGACTAAGTATAAGATGATTTGAAAAATAGAAAAACGCAAACCTAAATATATATGTCTAACTGACTGTAGATAGCGGCGCAGATAGAACCAGAAGCGTTTTTTAATGGTGAGTTTCGGGCCTTTCGGCGTATGCGCTAGATTCGTCGTTTTGAGATCTGAAGTTTAGACATCGATGTCCATTCCCATATCCATTCCTGCATTTCCCGCGTGGATTCCGTTTCCGTTCATGGCGATGATTCCGTTCGGTATTCCTTTGTCTTCAAACAACCGTTCTGGAGTGCGTTGCACAGCTTTCATAACTTCGGAGCCCGCTTCGAAGATGATTGGAGAAGATCTCAAATTATTGAGGCAGGCATCCCAGCCCTTACCGACAAGCTGGCCTTCCATAAGATCTTCATTGAAAAGGTAGAAGTAAGGTTGACGAAGGTGACTAGTGAAACCATTCATAGGGGAATTAAAGACTGTGGTCTGATCATTTCCAATAGGATCGGCAGTAACGAGGTACGCATTAAATCCGCGGTGCTTAAGCAGAATATGGGCATTTTCAAGGAAGCATGAAAAATGATTGTTGATGAACTTTTCCCAGCCACGGACAGCAGCTGCAATGTCCTGATCCTCAGAGTTGACTCTCTGCCAGCTAATACCTAGAAGATGAGTTGCGTCGTCGATCAATGGGTTCTGTGGGTTGAAGGAGGAAGAAGTCGAAGTAGACGTGAGGCCGTTAATACCACGGAAGGTGTCGTCATGTGTCGAATTTTGGAGCTTGTGCTGAATAGCGGCAGTAGTAACATCGTCCCATCTGGACGCAGAGGCGTCGAGGCGCTGAGACTTGCGACTGGGAAGATCCGGCTGCGCCGAGCCTGAGGCTATAGCAGGGAGAGAAGCTTGGGAGCCGGCCTTCTCTTCAAGCCAGGTTCCAGTTTGGCTTTCAGCAGAAATAGCTAAGCCAGTCCGCGGGTTCAAGAGCGTCATGCCTTCGCCATATATAGGCGCTTCAAGGATCGGAGCATTTGCCGGTGATGGTTGTTGTACGGTGGTTTTTGAAGAGTCTTCATCCTCGGATGCGTGGAACTCAGCACGAGATCGCTTTCGAGATGGATTCGCGATCAGGGGCGTTGATGATGAGCTCGACAATGAAGGGCCGTAGCGGGTGATTGAAGGCTTGGGCGGTCCCGGGGCGAAACCATTGACAGGAGCGGGAACGGGATCCGGGTTAGGAAATGCAGGATGGCGGGAGGGGAAATCGATGCAGTTGCCATTTAAGATCGAGTCGCGGTTATGGATATATGGAGGAGATAGTACCATCGTGGGGCCGTCGGAGTAGTTGCTGAAGAGCAATCGGCACATGCTGAGCTATAGTACGAAGCGGTATCTGGAAGGTCAAAAGCTTTTTTGAGTATCAGTTAGAAGAGAAGAAGAAAACAACCTAAGTAGAACAAGCAAATATATATAATAGAGGCGACAAGGTGTGGCCTTGATGGACAGGCAGGCGACAGCAGTAGAATTGGGTGCCGACGGTGAGGTCTCGCGGCTGAAAAGTGCCGGTAGATGGAGAAGAACCCGGAATAGACGCCGATTGAAGAAGATATATGCTTTTATAAGGCTGTCGACGGCGTCAGTGGAGAGAAGAGACGCTAGAGGGAGGATAAAATGAGGTGAAGTGAGGCTGGCAGGGAGAGAGAAGAAGAAAGGAAGAGGAGGAAGAGAGGAAGAAGAGCGAGAAAGAAGAGGAGACGATGGGGAAGGCCGGAGCTAGGCCGTATGCGGAACTTGATCTGCAGACTGGGGTACCGCCGAGTACCTGATCGGCCGCAACATCATCCGGCAAAAGAGAGTACCTTCAGGTACCGCAACAGCCCTGTCCAGCCATCTGCGAGTGGGGCTCGGCGAACTTTGCCAGTGGCCAATCAGCGTGCAGTGCCGGCTCGGCCGAACTGGTGCCGGCTGAGCTAAGCGCCAAGTAGCCCAAAACGGCGCTAGGCCCGTTGCGGCGGGTAGAAGGCTGGGCACGGGATCCAATGATGCGGTGATTCCTGAAGGAGCAGGCCGCGCCTGCGGCGAGAGAATAGGACGAGTCGGACCTAGTCTATGGCATTGCGAAGGGTAAACAGCACCAACAGTATTATTAGGCGTACATCATCAAAGAAAGAAGAAGGAAAAAAAACCAAAACCCGAGGCCCCGATGGCGAGACGCTATTTTGAAGAAAAAAAAACACTTCTATAGCTCATAGCATTATTAAAACATAAAGCGGACGTCAACCTTCTCAGGTAGTCACAGCCGGATCAAATGGCGCCACTTGATCGATCGGACAAGGCGATTATTGTGCGAAGCCGGAACGATCCATACAGCGGTAGAAACTAGAATATATCTTAATCTTAGGCCCTTCGGTCGAAGCATTGAGAAAGATAGGAGGCTAGAAAGAAAATGTCCTGACATAGGACTTAGGCGGTGCCGCCAACAACCCCTTTGAGGTTGCTTGGCGTATAAGGTCCTCCAACTTGGACCAAAAAGAAAAGAATGAGAACCGTAGCAGCTCCAAAAACAATAACCCGGCGTTTGATCGGGTTAGTAGCACCGTACTCGGCCCACGATCTGTTGGCCTGGTCGGCATACTCCTTCAACTTATCTGTGCCCAGTTTATAGTAGAGGAGACCGCCAATCGCAATAGTGTATCCGAAGAGCTGTAACGGCGTTACTGGAGTATTCCACCAGAAGGCAGAAATGGTAACCAGGAGAATGTCTTTAAGAACACCACAAAGAGTAAGGACGAGGGAAGACGTTTTTCCGATCTACGAGCGATGGAAGTTAGTATCCTGGGGTAGACAAAATGCAGAGTAAGATGGCATACCAAAAATACAACCGAAACATTCAAGAGGAAAGCCACAATGGCATTGGCAAGAAGGGTAATGTAGCCGGCTTTTTGGAAATGTGCAAGAGTCAAGTCTGGGAATTCCACAAAGATCGCAACGATGAAGTTCATCACAGCGCAGACTGGAGCAAAGTAGTACAGCGAGACCAATGGGTCCATCTTGAATTCGGCAGAGCTCAATAGTCGCTGCACCATGACAAGTCGGGTGGCTTCGAACACGATACCGGCGATTTGGAATAAGAATCCGATGAGAACAAAGTGAATTTCGCCGAAAGATGCGATGATAACGCCGATGACAATGAACGAAACATTGAAAAGAACTTTCAGATTCGGCGGGGCCATTCCAAGAGACCAGGTGCAGAGAAGCACGGCGACAGGGGTAGTGGCCTGGTGGGCGGTCAGCGGAGACAAATAAATAGTTCCTGGGAGAAGCGCACCTTGAGCATCTGGATAAAGGCTACGCTTAAGTAGAGATATGCCTTATTTCCGCCAATCAAGCTCAAACTGAAGAAAAAGCCAATGGGCACAATAGCACGTAGATAGACGCGGCCCGTCATCTTCACTTTCTTCCGGCCATCTAGTAAGGTAGTTGTACGGGCCAGAACTTGGGTCATAAAAGCCGCAAACCCCAGATGCCATGTTGTAAGGGTGATTGCTTTAACGGACGAGTCAGAGTGAAGAACAATGAGTAGGCGAGGGGTGGGATTAAAGCAAAAAGAGCTGACATACGGAATGCTAGGCAATTGAGCCACCGGTTAGTATATTTGTTGTGAGCGGTAGCTTCGAGAGCGGACGGACGATGACTTACGGAATTTGTTCTGTTTCTGGTCCAGGAGGTCTTTGTTGAAGAGAATCACGCTGGAACTAAAGAAAATCCATGCTCTAGAGGGCGAATGAACATATTAGCAGGCATGCCAATTGGTATGGGAAGGGCGGGGAGACCCCATACACGACATAGAAGGCCGGATGGAGCGAAGATTTCGGCGGTTCGGTCTTGGGGGCGGCTGGATTGACGGTTGGGAGTACAGGAGCATCGTCCACAACAGCAGGGGACGACGATCTGCCCTCTCCGGACTTTCTAGATTTCTCCTGCTCAGCGGTCATGGCGATGGTGGTTGAGAAGGCTTGGGCTTGATCAGAAAGAAACCGCTGAAAGTCGAACGGCTGAGATCGAAGCAAGTTGCTCCGTCCAAAAGCGCGGGAAGCCAGGGGGGTGGGAAATGACACGGGTGTCAGAACGAAAAAAAATTAAAAAATAAAAAGTAAAAACCAAAGAACAACAGAGGGAAAGAAGCGAGGGTCGAGAAACGAAGTACGGAGTAGAGAAAGCTAGACACGGGCGAGTCGGGCGGACGATGGCTGGCGAGGGCGAAATAATGTGTTGCTGGGAACGATGGGGAGGGCCTGGCCTGACAGCGTAGCGAAGGCGTGTGTTTCATTGGTGGGATCGACTGTATGCAAACCGCGGGCGGAAGCAGCCGCAATCCTTGAATCTTGCTCCAAGGCGGCCGGGAGAGCCTGTGGCGCTGACGCAACCTGGTCGCAGAGGCCCGCGAGGGATCGATATCGGGCGTGATCCTGATGGCTGCTGGTCTGAGAGCGTGCTGCGTGTCGTCGTGTATCAGACGTCACAGGCTGGGTACTGTAACTATGTTGCGCCGTACGGAGTACGGAGTACTCTGTACAGTGCGTAATAATGACGATACGAAGCTTCCCCAACGTGGGCCCATGGTTGGCGCTGACCGCCCCCACAGACTCGCAGCCGCAGGAGCGCCTTGTACTGTAAAATACGCAAACCTGAGGCTCGAGGGCTGGTTGGCGATTTCGAGGTGCTGACTGGCCGGGGAGCAATAGGGGGCTTGGCCTGACAGTACTGTTACGAGTCCTGGTCTGGGCGTGTTTGCTCTGGCTGCACCCCGCCATGGCTTGATCGGGCGCCCACCACAACTCGCGATCTCACGACAACCGCCCCTTTTTGGCTGCTGGTCCTGCTCACGCTTTTGAAATCGCATTGTCTCTTTGTTCTTCACCTGCCTGCGCTAAATCTATTGTTCTCGCTCCTTGTTTGTGCCTGTTGCTCACCAGAGTCGTTGGAATGGCTGCTCAAGATCTGTATGTTGCCCCAACCCCAGCTTCCCAAATCTAATTGTCCGTCAAGCTGATTTGCGACGCCTGCAGCAATGTCGATGTTCTGGTAATTGGCGCTGGTCCCACTGGCTTGGGAGCGGCAAAGCGATTAAATCAACTCGTGCGTGTTACCTGCGGTGTTGCAACACCTACGCTTCGGTTGGGATGCGAACTGAAAAATGCTACCAATTAGAATGGACCTTCTTGGATGATTGTGGACTGCAACGAGACACCTGGCGGTTTGGCATCCACTGACGTGACCCCAGAAGGATTTGTACGTTTCCCTCGCTACCCTTCGACGTTCGCGGTGCGCCGACTGACTGCATACTCTCCTAGCTATACGATGTTGGCGGTCACGTTATCTTTTCTCACTATAAATATTTCGATGACTGCATTGATGAGGCCCTTCCAAACGACAGCGATTGGTACACTCACCAGCGCATTTCATATGTCCGTTGCAAGGAGCAATGGGTTCCCTACCCGTTCCAAAACAATATTTCCATGCTTCCCAAGGAGGATCAGGTTAGTTGTATTGATGGAATGATCGACGCCGCCTTAGAAGCTAGAGTGGCAAATACGAAACCAAAAGACTTCGACGATTGGATTGTTCGCATGATGGGAACCGGTATCGCGGATCTATTCATGCGTCCTTATAATTTCAAGGTTTGGGCCGTGCCAACCACCAAGGTAGGCTCCCCTGGATAGTGTGTTTATTAGATACACAGAGAACTTACTCACTGTGTAGATGCAATGCGCCTGGCTGGGTGAACGTGTGGCTGCGCCAAATCTCAAGGCCGTCACTACAAATGTCATTCTGCAAAAAACAGCTGGCAATTGGGGCCCAAATGCCACATTTCGCTTCCCTGCACGTGATGGGACTGGTGGCATTTGGATTGCCGTTGCAAAGACCTTGCCAAAGGAGAAAACACGTTTTGGTAAACACGGCGCCGTGACAAAAGTTGATGCCCAGAGCAAGGTTGTCACGTTGGGCGATGGAACTCGCGTGAAGTACCAGCGACTTGTCTCTACCATGGCCGTGGACGCATTGGCTGAAACAATTGGTGATAACGAATTGATCACTCTAAGCAAAGGTCTCTTCTACTCGTCTACCCATGTTATCGGCGTTGGCATCCGTGGCCAGCGTCCTGAGAGAATTGGAGATAAATGTTGGGTATGATCTGCGCTCTGCTAATAGGTCGCGTAACTCTCCAGACTAACCAGCATCTCCAGCTTTATTTTCCTGAAGACAACTGCCCCTTCTACCGTGCTACCATTTTCTCCAACTACTCCCCTTACAATCAGCCTGACGCCTCTGTCACACTACCAACCCAACAACTTGCCGACGGCAGGAAACCTGGTAACACCAACCCTCAGATGGGGCCTTACTGGTCGATCATGCTTGAAGTGTCTGAATCGTCCCTAAAACCAGTTAACCATGATGCCTTGTTAGCCGAATGTATTCAAGGCTTAGTCAACACCTCGATGCTCAAGCCCACGGACGAGATCGTCTCCACATATCATCGCCGCTTTGATCATGGTTATCCCACTCCCACGCTTGAGCGTGAAGGTGTTCTCACAAAACTTCTCCCTCGCCTCCAAGAAATGGGTATCCACTCGCGAGGCCGTTTTGGTAGCTGGCGTTATGAAGTTGGCAACCAAGATCACTCGTTTATGTTGGGTGTCGAAGCTGTGGACAATATTGTCAATGGTGCCACGGAGCTGACCTTGAATTATCCTGATTTTGTTAATGGCAGGGCCAATACTGAGCGTAGACTTGTCGATGGTGCACAGGCGTTTGCAAAGACTAAGACTTTGGAAGTTAGAAACTAGAAAAGGTAACGGCGTCTCGGATATAGAAGTTTGCTGATAACCAGGCTGAGTTTCGGTTTTTATGGAAAAACAAAAGAATCTATTTATGATGACAAGGAAAAGAGGAGTATATTCGGTTCTTCTATTAATGTAACCGCCGATATATAGAACTGATTTAATTAAAATACAGCTACAAGCACCCTGCGGACCTAAAGCCTCACAGGAGCTTAATATTCTTATCGATATGTACGCTTAATGAACAATTCGGTAACTAAACGAGCCGTAAACTAGGCGCGTCCAGCAAATTTTCTTGGAAAGACGGTGCTACAAGACGGCAATGGGCGGCAAATATCCAACGATCATCTTTGTATTCCTTTGCCACTGTCTAGCACTTAGTACTTTCCTGGGCTACGAAGAATAGAGTTTATGAAATAGCCGTTCCAATATGGAGTATAGATTGACAGTTTATTGATATCAAAGATGTGTAGCAACTAGACGTCTATGAGGGCTATAGAAAGACTGCAGGCGTGCTCATCGAAACATTTAATTTCGAGAATAAAAGAGAGCAAGGATAACTAGCCAGTTGCTATTTTCGGCCGGCGTGCAGTAAAAGTCATCATGAATTAGTATTCCATGTTTCGAGAATGTCCAGTATCAATCTCAACTTCTCTGGTGTTTCGACATATTCTATAAGATAATAGCGCCATTAGCTCTTGGGTGGGGTAGCCAACAAGAGAAAACCGTTCGTGGATCTCAAAATATTGCTAACATACCATAAGATGCTCTTCGAAGCTCTTCTGCGATATCAAAAGACAATCAAAATTCGAGGCAGCGTGTTGAAGATGTCAATGTTCAATTTAGAAGCTTCTCGTCTTTTGGCGCTCCAGTACCGGGTGCCATTTCAGAAATATCTTTTTTGATAATATTTCCTTTGACGCTCCCCACGGTCGAAGGGATATCAAGGGAGCCAGGATAGTCACTCTCCTTCGGTACCCTAACAGCATAGGGTGAAACAGACCGGGCCGAAAAAGTGTTGCGATTCTTAGAAGTAATATAATTTGTATTCATAGTTTCATCATCGCCAGAAGTTGCTGAAGAGGCTTTCTCTTTCTGGGTATCCTGATATTGAGTAGTTCCGACAGGTAACCAGAAGGAGAGAGTGCTCGGGGAATCGAGTGGGATCTTTTGCGCCTCAGGATCGTTTCGCAAGGGAGCCCGCTCGTTAGAAACCGGAGGATTGGGAAGGTCGTCTATTTTGATCCAAGAAGCCATTTTCCAGTATAGATAAAATGATAAAAGTTGCAAGAAGAGGTATTTTCTAGAACAGAGGGAGAAAATTCAATCCAAAGTGGTTTGTTTTGTGGGGAAAAAATAACAGGACTGTAAATATCATATGATCATTAGGCTTGCTTATGTCGTTGGAAAGAGCAAACGATCTAAACATTGTTTTGGACAAAGGTGAATTAGCATGGCCGAGACAAGATAGAAGGAAGGTGCCTAAGAAAAGGTATGGGATCTTGTGGTGAAGATGAAACCCCTTTTCAAGCCAGAATTTACACTTATAGAGAAAAATTGTAGCAAGGTTAGGGCCTTATAAATTGGCGGTAAAAGAGGCGTTATGTTTTGACTACCTAGTTCACAGCACATAGGTGGTTCTTCCATACTGAAAAAAAGGACAGGTTCCTGCACTACATTATGCATATCTAGTAGAAATAGAAATGATATTCCATCTTGCGCCTGCTCGCTTGGGGTATCTTTGAGTGGAAGGCCAGCATTCAGCCTAAATGAAAACTGTAGACCAAAGCCTGCAAGTAGCATTCCATCCGCAGTAGGTCAGAATAAATTATCCAGATGCTGAGCATATAATGTTAGTTGGTCATGTAAGAGGCATCTCGTCGTGACCCATATGCCTGGGTATATTTTGCTCCGATATTGATTTTCGTGCGACCACGAACCCATATGGCCTCGAGGGTATTATTAGGTGGAACGAAGCAGTGGCAGTAAGTCTGATAGCGTTTGAATTCAAGCCAGCGTAGTTCTGCCGGCACAATATAATTAATTTTTTTTTCTCAGTCCGTAAAGACGACGGTAAGGGATTATGGACTAGGGTTATCACGAGCTTCCGGCGCGTGTAGAGCAGGTTTTTTCCTGGATTCAGCTGGCCGTATTTATAGCAACACAGGGGCAGTTATCTAAGACAGGCGAGCGATCAGGCCTCCCACTGGCACCCGGGTGATGGCTATGCTAATAGGTGTCGACGTATGGAATCCTGCTGGGCGGTGGGCATGACGTCGGCGTCGTTGCACGGCTGAAGGAGCGTACAGGTACAAGGCGGATTGCTGAGTCAGCCATTTACAATACGATGCAGTACCGCTGCCCTCGGCCCAACGCCGCTGCGGCGGCAGTACAGTACCGTTTGGATACGCCAAACGGCCGGCTTAGCTAAGCAGAAAGGGTACTTCCTGTGCTGGCGATCATGCGAACGGCTTTCGCTTCATTTCATCCATCTTGCTCTCGCCGCCCTGAACGGCAAAGTGGCCATGACCTCGCGCCGATAGGAATGCCCTCTGTGCTGACTCGCTCTGCACTGGAGTGAGTGACTGTACGGCGCCGCTCCCGCCAGGAGTCTCCCCAGCCTGCCACCTGTTTCACGCATAGATTCCCTGCCGCAACTGTCTCGATATTCGCCTTTTCTTCACCTGCCAGCTTGAGTGCTCTTCCAATCAACGACACTGACAGAAACCAGTCTTACTTGTTGTCTCACTGCAGCGTGAATACATTCACCTCCTATGGCCTTTGGCATTGTTGATGGCGTCCTGTGCTCCTACTGACAGTCCTTGCCAAGTGACGCCCGTTGTCTCCTCACCATGCCTACTGAGGCCGTTGGCCAGTGAATCCTATCAAGTTTCTGAATTTGCCAGCTGCCCTGTGGTTACTCGCTCTCTACCTTGCTATCTTCAAATCATTTCAGCTCACCAATTTCACCTCCTTGTTCAGTGCCCCTGAGTGTGCCGAGCATCCCTTCCTTGCACTACCATGGATGGAGATCTAAGCCTTTCACAGTCCTTTGGGGGCCTGCGCATTGCAAATCCTGACAACGTTCCTTCTGGTGGTGGCACAGATGAACAGTCCATTCTTACACCTCCATTAGCCCCAGGGTTCCAGGTACAAAGTGACGGTATGCAGATTTAGTTTGTGAAATGCCTTTTCACTCAAGGAGCTTTCACTAACATTTCACTCTTGATAGTATCCACTCCAAGGGCTATTCCATCCTCACCACCTTTGAATACAGCGCCCATGCTGCTCCCCGAACAATCTCAGCTCCCTACCTCCCAAGTTGAACCCAGTCTCTCGCAACAAGTTGATCATACTCTACCCGTATCGACGCGCCCCCTTTCAAACTACATACCGCCTTCTGCTATTAGTAGTTCTGCAAACCTGATCAGCAGAGCTCCATCCTACCGTATTCGAACAGAGTCTTCGGCATCGTCTGCCTCAGAGTTCCACACCAGAAATGACTCGCGTGGAGGATCGACTGCCTTGCAGGCAGGAGTACCGACTCGGGACAACAACCACACTGACAGGGCATATAAACATTCTCCATTTTATGGAGAGAACGCCGCCTTACCACCCCGACGAAGCTCCAGAGCGGCACACAACAATGCCTACCCTCATCGTTCAAGTTCACAGTACAACTCCGCCCAAGGTCCCGTTCATGGCCCAGGAGACTGGCAGGAGCGTGGATCGGCCGTTGCTGTGCGTCAAGAAATTGACCCAAATGGCAAACCCGTTTCCAAAACTGTTCGAAAAGGCGTCAGAGACTTTCAATTTGGCCGAACACTTGGAGAAGGTTCATATAGCACCGTAGTGGCTGGTACAGATCGTCAGACACTTAAAGAATATGCTATTAAAATTCTTGATAAACGACATATCATCAAGGAAAAGAAGGTTAAATACGTCAACATTGAGAAAGACACCTTAAATCGCCTGACAGAGCACCCCGGCATTGTTCGTTTGTATTACACTTTTCAAGATGAAAACTCTCTTTACTTTGTTCTGGATATAGCTCTTGGCGGTGAGCTTTTAAATTTCCTTAAACGAATTGGAAGCTTTGATGAAGAGTGCACGAGATTTTATGGCGCGGAGATTCTAGATGCAATTGACTACATGCACCGAAGAGGGATTATACACCGTGACCTGAAGCCTGAGAACGTGCTCCTTGATAGCCAAATGCATGTCAAAATAACGGATTTTGGTACTGCAAAGATACTCGACACGACACGGAGACCTGAAGAAGGCTCTAGTGGAATTCTCAGTTCCAATCAAAGTACCCGAGAGAGAGCCAGCTCGTTCGTGGGCACCGCAGAATACGTCAGTCCCGAGCTTCTCACCGAGAAAAATGCCTGCAAAGCAAGTGATTTGTGGGCATTTGGGTGTATCATCTATCAGCTATTGGCTGGCAAACCTCCTTTCAAGGCAGCCAATGAATACCTGACCTTCCAAAAGATTGTTAACCTAGATTATGGATTTCCACAAGGCTTCCCTCCTGTGGCCCGGGACTTGGTAGAGAGACTATTGATTCCTGATCCAACCCGCAGGCTTCCGATAGAGCATATTAAAAACCACGAATTCTTTACTGATATTACCTGGGGCAGGGGCCTTTGGAGACAGAAACCACCTCGTTTGACACCATATATACCACCACCACCCGAACCAATCAAGCTCAATGGAAATGCAAACGACGACAGCTTTCCTCCAAATATTAATGTGAAATCACCTCCTGCGCCTCCCCAAAGTAGTAGTAGGGTGTATCCGCGGATTATTACCGAATTACCCCCTCCTTCTCGACTTGATATTGAATGGTCTCCAGTTTTGACACAGCCCAACGAACGAATTTTAAAAATGGGAAATTTAGTTGTCTCAACGTCATCGATGCCATATCGTTCCCAAGGCAAGAGCGGTAACGGAGAGAATGAAGGCCCAAAAAAGCTTTCGCGGCTCTTCGGCGGCGCCACAACAAAGAAGCGCCAGCGCTTAGTCATTGTCACTACTGCCGGTCGTGTTATTATGGCGCCCGCTGGCGGAGACGAGAAAAAAGCTAAGCTGGAATTATCGTTACTACAACCTGATGTCCAGTATCGCAGTAATGCAGATGCAAAAGGCCATTCGTCTTGGATCGTAGATACAGTACGTTTACTTGCCCTTACATCACTTTTCTGATTACGAGACTTACATTTTATGCTACAGCGAGACAAACATTTCATGTTCGAGGAACCAAAATCATCAGCTTCTGATACCAACGCCTCCGCACTTTCTACAAAGGAGTGGCTTGAGACCATTGAGCGGTCGAAGGAATTAGGCTCTTTGAACCCTACAGGTGATGGGAACTTCAAGGACCTATCTCCGGACATGTCAAGCCATGCCAATACACTCGAACGGTCGGATGAAATTGCGGGGGGAAGATCCACTCTCGTTAAGCATCAAGGACACACGGATTCAGATTCGGTCAAGGCTAAGAAGCGATTCAGTCGTCGCCATTCGAAAAATGGTCTTTCCGCTGTTTTCTAGGCCCCTAACCGTCTATGAAAACGTCATTCTACCTCAGCCTATAAGCCTGCCTTAAACACACCGCCAGGCAGCCACGTATTGTATCATTCGCAGATACCATGTTTGCTTGGGCCTGAGACGAGCAGACATCATCTGCTAAGAGATTTTCTCGATAACGCAACATTGGAGGAAAACGGCTCCCTACATCTGGGTACGAGATCTCGTGCCGGAACCCACCAACATGTGCCACTATAACATCTGAGTAAAGTTGAACTGCTGTTGCTTGGACCTACCCAGTCACTCTCCTCTTGTATACAAGCTTTACGGCCTATTTCCATACACATACTCATGGATGAATCGATGGAATGCCCATCATCTATCAATGGCAAACCAAGAGTCTCACTGCCCTAGCGGCATTATAATATGCTCTTTTGTATCTCTATACTGCGTTCTGTAAACATCAGAAGTCCCCCATTGGTCAGCTCCTTCACGTCCTCCGAATAGTAGAGAAAGACAAAAAGAAATGGAGGGGTTTAGTGACCAAAATCTATAGCGAATAATAGCCCAATGAGTCCTCCTGCCTGATTCATAGTAATTTAGCCCGTGCCTGCTACCGGTGTGAAGGTAGAACCGTTGATTTCCCACTCTTGTGGGCCTGCTTTGAAAGACTGGCAGTCCTCCCGTCCCAAACTTCACGATAGGCTGTGCGGCTCGATGGAGTGGAGAGAACCCACATCGGCGGCCACTAGTAGGCCGTATAAAGTTTAACGTTTACGGTGTTGGCCAATCAGTGATAGCGCGCTTCTGAGCCGCATTGGGTATCCGAGGTATATCAAAAACTCCATCAAGAGTTTTGCTGCATCAGATAGGATGAAAGCAGTGCTTGCGTATAGCCGACACAACATTCTATGTTTCAAGTGCAGTACTGACATCATCATTGTCATCTGTCAATCGCGACGCCGAACTCCCAGAGCCCTGTTCGTAGGACCCGGCATAGCCTTGATGTCGTCTGTTTGACCTTTGAGTGGTTCTAACTGCTGGAATCTCCTATAGGCAAGAAAAAGTTGAATTTTTCAAAAGATGTCTCAAATTCATTCTTGAAGATCTCCAGCCTTAGAACCCCTTGCTACCTGTGGGTACTTTGGAATTTTATATATAGTTCGAAGAACGCGAATTAATATATCGACTGGACAATCTATGAAACATTGTATATGTGGCAGAACCTAGAGGGGCTTCCTTTACATATGTCACTTTGAAAATGCTTGACTCTCGGGCCAAGAGTATGATGGCCTCATCATGCTTGATCAGCACAGAGCACTGGAAGTAGTAGTGGATATGAAATAGGATAACAAGGTGGACCCTGAGGATCTGGCATGATAAATAATGTACTACATATTGGTGACCTGGTCTTTGATTTGCTGCTAGTGGAGAACCTTGACTTCAATACGGCCTAAAAGCCGGGAAAGGGCGGGAAATGTCGCCTGGAGAGCCGAGCCAGTGTGTTGCGGTTTGGAGAGTGCGCTGGGAATAACGGAGGATATAGATCTAGCGAATTTCAGATCATACTTCGTGTATTATCACAAAAAACCTCTCGGCTCCGTTATACACTGTGATTTAGCGGCTGATTTCAGCCATGATTGAACGGTATCTCCTCTCTTCTGCCTACGCCGCCTAACAGCTAACGGATTGGTAATGCGTCGCAGTGATTCCGGCGGCACAGCGAGCTCTAGACTCTGGAACACGGCGCATTTTGCATTTCACGCACGGAGCAAGGGATGGACCGGGAAGCAACGCGGCGCAGGTTTGGGGTGAACGGAAATGAATGCCTCATGGGGTTGCCAGAATTGGGCGGCATCAACGTCTGGTGTGGCCACAGCACCTGCAGCTAGAGGCGCAGCTCCGGTGATTGGAGTCAGCGAGCTTCATTCCCAAAGTGACAAGGGCCGTGATACTCAGCTAGGCGTGAATCCAGCGGGTGCTCGACGATGGACGCCTCACTGGGCCGCCGCAGCGGTCGGGCGTCGCTGGCGAGTGGGCGGCGTCGGGGATGCTGCTGTGCCGCAGGGCAGAGACGGAGCGGGCAGAAGGGTCTGTTCCATTAACCAAGCTCTTCCGGAGGCTCTGGGGCTCGCGCTGGCGATCGCCTGACGCCGTTTTGCCGTTGCGATCCGGGCGGTTGCCGCTGTGGCGACGTTGAGCTGAGCGGCCAGCCAAGTCGGTTCTCTCATCAGTCTTCCCACCTTCATTCACCCTCCTCCCTGTCTACACCTCTGTACACCTCTCCTCCCACCCTCCCACCCCTCTCCGTTCCTCTCGACGCGTCTCACTCCTCTCTGGCCCTCCCTCCCGACATGTCCGCTCTAACATGACCTCGCTGCCCATGGTCTCCCACCCCGACGCCCGGCCCGCCCGCGCTGCCACCTCCGTGTCGTCGTCGCGCCACCCGCCTGCCCAGCACCGTCGGCGCTTCAGCGGTGGCCGCTCGCACCACGGCGGCTCCTGCGACCAGCCGCGCAACGAGTTCCCCGTCTTCTCGATCACTGGCGACGTCGAGGTCGTGATCCGCGCCGCCAGCCAGGAGCGCAAGTACCTGCTGCACCGCCTGATCCTCGCCCAGAACTCCGGCTTCTTCGACGCCGGCACCAGCGAGGAATGGCCGGCCCAGCGAGGCGACGCAGCCGGCAGTGAGGCCGCGGGGGACCATTCGGACAGTGGCCTGGGCGTGGCCCGCGAGGAGAATGCCTCGCAGCTGCGCGCTGGCCGGCGGAATCGCTGGCGATATGAGCTGGACTGGGAGAACAGAGAGGACGACGAGCTACCCATTCTCGTCCAGAAGGTGAGTACTATTACTATCGCATCAGACGGTGCCTCTCTACGCGAAATCAGACGAGATACAGCTTCTGACTTGGCCTCTGCCTCCCCAGACACCCACCGCCAGCAACGCTGTCTTTGGAGACCGGGACTCGCGCCGCCCGCCCGCCCGAAACAAACCGCCGCCGCCCTCACAAGGCTTTTTTCGTTCGATGGCGAATCTGTCGGGCATCCAGTCGGCCTTCCATCTGCCCAGTACGGCCAACGCCGCCGCCGCTGACGATGCGCCGCTCGACCCGATCGTGCGCGATTACGACAACCTTTTCCGCATCTTCTATAACCACCCGCCCGCCCTAAACGCCGTCAATATCGCCTCCGCATACGCCGAGTGCAAGTCGTTGCTCCATGTTGCCGACATGTATGACGCCCTCCCCGTCGTGGGCCCGCGCGTCGACCACCACCTGCTCCGCTTCTCCTCGCGCCTGTACAAGCAGATTGCCAAGTACCCGCCCAGCTACCTCAAGCTCGGCTACCTCGCCCGCAGCCGTGTGATCTTCGCAGAAGCTCTCATCCACGTCGTGGGCCAGTGGCCCGCAGCCCTGCCGCACCTGGGGCCGAACTCGTACTCGCCGCTGCCGGACGCGGTGCTGGATTTGATCGAGGATAAGGTGGATGATCTCGAAGACCTGATTGCGCGTACGGAGGGCAAGCTCTTCCGTTTGACTCTGACAACGTCGCGTGGCGAACGGGTCAGTCCCAATAATGCCTATCTTGACTGGCTGGCCGTCTCGCTGTTCCGCCAATTTCTCGTTGAAAACACCACGCCACCGCCCGCACCCATTCTCAAGAACTCTTCCTCCTCCCAACCGGCCCGTAACATCCACAGCGCCGGTTCAAACGGAACCACGTCAGCCGGCACGGGCACCAGTAACAGTAACAGCAACAGCGCCAGCCGCTCCACGCCTACGACCGCCACAACCGCCACCAGCACCTCGACCAGCGCCCCCTCCTTCTCCATCGGCCGCACATACCGCCTCCTGGGCTCCTCCAACCCGCAAGCCTACCTATCGCACGACGAGCTTAAGCGCTTCCTGAAAATGCACCCGTCGTCGGTTTCCCTGTACTCGCGCGACAGCTTCAAGCGGTTTGAGCGCAAGATGGACGAGATCAAGCGCCTGGCGCGGGAGATCGTCAAGCCGCTGATGCGCAACTTCCTCGAGCTGGATCTACGCGGTGGCGACGACGAGCCGGCCTCGCATGGCGCCTTGCTGCCGTACTTGACGTGTACGAGGGTCGAGCTGGCGGATTTTCCGTGGGATTAATTAGCTGGCTGGACTGGTTTATACCCCCTTCCCTCTTTATATATGGCTGGTAGGCGAACGGTTAATGGGATTGAGGTTCGGACATATGGCGGGTAGACCAATGGAAAGACGGTCTCTTATAATATTTTCTGTGATGTTTATATTGTTCATTTACATTTGCATTTGATGGCCTGAGATATTATGATGGACATGACAGCTGATGAATTTGTTGCTTACTATATTTGATGTTATTCTTTTTCCTATCTTCGATATCCCATCCGCGTTGTTAGGTTTTTGGTTTTCTTTTGGATATTCAAGAGTGGATTGGAAGTTTGGTTCACCCCTAATACATATACCCCTTTTAAACCACAGCCCTGTCGATATCACCGTCTTGCTTCTTGGTTTAAGCACAGCATCGATACGCATTTCAGGCGCGGAACATACCTATTAATCTTTTTATATATGTTTTTTGTATCCATTTTGACCGCCATACAAGTTGGCCAAATACACTGTACATCATCACCATATCATACACATTCATTCCATAACCCTCAGGCCTTTCGACCAATGGTCTCCAGCCCACCCATCCAACTCCGCAGAACTTCAGGCACCACCACAACCCCCCGCTCTTCATCCCACCCATGCTCCAGAATCGCCGCCAGCACCCGCGGCACCGCAACAGCCGTGCCATTGACGGTATGCGGGAAGCGCATCGTGCTACCACTGCGCACACGCGTCCCCAGACGACGGCTTTGGTAGTCGGTACAAATGGATGCAGACGTTAGTTCGCCCCAGCCGTTCGTGTCGAAGACAGGGTCTGTGGCTGCAGGGGCGGAGCTGTTTAGACGAGAGGGGAAGAGGGCCTCGATATCCTGCTTGCGGGCGGCGCTGGCGCCGAGGTCACCTGTAGGCATTTCGAGAATGCGGCAGGGGAGGTTGAGAGAGGTGAGGATTTCGGTTTGGATGGAGAGCATTTCGGCAAAGAGGGAGGACGAAGTCATCGTCGTTGCTGGGGTGTTGTCTATAGTTGTTTCTGAGAAATCATCAGCCCAGGCGAAGAGCTCGACCTTCGTGAACTCATGCACGCGGTATAACCCTTTCGTATCCACGCCTCTCGCACCCGCTTCGGCGCGATAGCACCGGCTCACACCAATACACCTCATTGGCAACTTCTCCGCGGGGATCTCCCGGCCCGCATACATCGCCGCCAGCGGAATCTCCGCCGTACCCGTCAGACAGCGCTGCGGCTTGCTCTTATCCTTCTCGCTCTGCTCAATGGCCCAGATCTGCTGCTCATTGTTGGCGTCGCGCGGCTGGAACCCACACGCCTCGGCGATATCCGCGTAGACCAGCGTCGGCGGGGCCACGGGCGTCCAGCCGCCACGCCGCATGGCGACGCTCAGCGCATACTGCACCAGCGCCTGCTCCAGCAGGGCGCCCTCGTTGATCAGGTAGTACCATCCCCAGCCGGACGAGGTCGCGGCGCTGGAGAAGTCGAGTAGACCGAGCGCTGTGCCGATGGAGACGTGGTTACGGGACGGGGAGGAGATGTGGGAGGGCGGATTGGATGGGTCGTAGTTGATGTAGCCCACGATACGGGGGATATCTCCGACGGGCGTCTCACTGGATGAGAGGTTCGGCAAAGAGAGAGCCAGCTGGCGGATCTGTTCGACGCAGGACTCACGACGGTCCACCAGGCCTTGCGAGGCATCCTTGAGCTTCTTAGCCTGTGCGCGCAGGGCGTCCAGTTCTCCATCGCGCGCGTCCGGATCCGCAGCCACGCGGGCAATTTCCCGTTGGACGGATTTTATTTCCGTCCGCGGCGCGTCCAGGGCTTTCTGCAGCTGGGCAGCCTCGTCCGCAAGGGCTTGGATGCGTGCAGGATGGTCGGCGAGGGCGGCGTAGTGGCGGTCGCGGCACGCTTGGGCGTAGCGGTCGGCGTGGGCGCGGACGTGTTTCACGTTGGGCACGGGCTTGGGCGACGAAGAGAACGCACGGGCAAGCGGGGCTCTCGGCCATCTTGCTGCTGCTGCTGCCGCCGCCGCGCCTCCATGGCGGGCGGCGAGCCGGCAACGCAGACACACGAACGGCTTCATCGCTGGTTTGGCGGAAGTCGGGGTTCGATCGCGTGAGAAGAAGGTATGCTGACTCAGCCGGGACGGGTCAACGCTAATCCGCTAGTTAGGTCAGCCGAACCACGGTTGGTTGTCGCGGATATCATATTAAGGTTGAGCTTGTTCCCACGATGTTTGGGTTCCTCCGCGGTCGTCTGAAGGCCGGGCCGCTGAAGACGCCGTCGAGACCATTTTCCTCCCTTTTCCAAACTGCTCCGTTGGAGGAGGAGAAGCTGCCATTCTATGAACCCGAACAGTACTATCCCGCCCATATCGGCGAACTGTTCCAGTCTAGATACCGGATTGTAGGGAAATTGGGCTATGGGGCTTACTCTACAGCATGGCTCTGCCGTGATCTGCAGTAAGAATGCGCAGAAAATACTAGAGAAACGACAGCTAATGTTCTCCAGGGAACACTCATATTCTACTATAAAGATCTCAACCCAGCTGCAGAAATTTCCCAAAAAGGGGCGTGCAGAGCTGGCCATATACGAGCATCTCTGCAAGGTCACTTCGTCCCATCTCGGCCAAGCCTATATCCGCGACGTCTATGATTCGTTCGAGATTCAGGGACCTTATGGACGCCATCAGTGTCTGATGCAGCAGCCGATGCATATGAGCATCCTAGATATGATGAAACTAAACCCGAACCCCATACATACACCACTGGTGAAGCTGATACTAAAACGCCTCCTGACAGTTCTGCACTTTCTTCATACAGATGCTAAGATCATTCATACTGGTGGGTAGAGACAATTGGAAAATATACCCCGAATTGCTCAATTACCAATATCCGTATAGATCTAAAAACAGACAACTTAATGCTCACTATCGACGATCCGTCGATGTTGCAAGATTTTGAAAAAGCAGAGTCAGACAGCCCAAGCCCAAGGAAGGTCATAGACGATGTGCGATCCATCTACACGTCTCGAAGCTTCCGCAACCCACGCAACGGTAACTGGGGTGGCCCTATCCTATGTGACTTTGGAGAAGCAAGAATTGGATGGGCACACCAAACAGGCCCATTTGTACAGCCAAATATCTATAGGGCACCCGAGGTGACTTTTCAATTGGAATGGGGGACGCCTGTGGATATCTGGAATGTTGCTGCGCTTGTAGGTCGAGCCTTTCTCCAGCTACATACATGTCACTGATAGTACAAGGCGTGGGATCTCTTCGAAGGAAAGCATCTGTTCAATAACGTACTGGATGAAGATGGGGAATACGATCCATTCAAGCACATGGCTCAGGTCATGGCGCTTCTGGGGCCTCCTCCAAAAGCGTTCTTAGACCGCAGTGAAACAGCGTACCAGTGTTTTGACGCCGGAGGTGGGTAATTTTACAATTCATTTGGTAGTTTAGGCTGACTGTTGTGGTTTTAGGAAACTGGAAGGCCGGAGCATATGTAAAGATACCAGAAGTTTCCTTAGAGCAGCTTGAAACCCGCCTGGTGGGAAGAGACAAGGAGAAGGGTCTATTTCTGGGGTTTATCCGGTCGATTCTTACTTGGCTGCCGGAGAAACGAAAGACGGCGAATGAACTTCTCCAGGATCCTTGGCTGAATGCACAGGACTAAGAAATAAATCCGACGAGGGGGATTACGATGCATGTCACTTTATTGGTGCATCACAACAGCCATACCCTCAGCATCAGTAACCATCTGACGCAGCACATATTCTAGCAGGTCCCTAAATAAAGAACTTGTCATGCGGCATGATGGAATTTAACCCTCAGCACGGAAGTAGCTGCACTGGAGATGCCCGAGGTAGAAGGTCCAGGGATTGTTTGTGCGAAGCAGAGCAGACGGCCCTCCTCTAAATCGACAATGTAATTAGCATTTTGGCGCTGTGGTTTTCTAAATTGAATTGCGATGACTGTGGCCGAGGTGGTTGAATATATATTTAGCGTTAGAACGCGCCTGGTCTCGCAAGCTTTAGGCGGCATTGCACTTCGCCAAGAGAAGCTTGCCAAAGTAGTTCTGGTCGCTGCCCTGCTTTTTCAAGATAAGGGCTGAAAACCGCGTTGGATAGCATGCTCATCATATGTCTTCATCATGTTCTGTAAAAAATGCAAAGCCACGGTAGTTAACCTACTGGGCAGCTGCACGTGACGATACTACTAGGCCGAGCCTGGGAGCTTACCACTAGCGGGTGTTTGCCTTTTAAACCATCGGAACTGCTGCTCATGAACTTCAAAAAGCTTTTTTCATGTGTAAGTCCCTTAATACGAGTACTTGCTGAACATTGTCACTGAATATTGGGTTTTCACGGGGGTACGCGAAGTTTCGACGCAGACCTCCTGCGCCTACAGAAGACATATCCTCAAACCCATATGCCTATCCCACGTTTCCTCCTCCGCCGCCAGAGGAGCTTTTGGCACGAAGTTCATATTACAATAACCTGCTGAACCAACGCGAAAACACTGCTCCACTTGATTCCCCAGGCGATACGCCCCTCTTCGCCCTCTATCGCCTTTACGAACACCTTGTGCTTAACCGTACCACTGGTATTCGCAATGAACTCAAGCGGTTTTGGTTTAATCGCTGGCCTGTATCATCAATTCCGGATCCTCTAGATCATTCCGAACCAGCTCGATATGCGGTTTTAGCTTGTATTCCCGCTCTAATAACATTGGCATTCAACAGAAGGATAGAGCTAGGGTTGCCTAGACGTGCGGACCCTATTATTACCATGGAGGAGATAGAGGAGTTTCGGAATGAGGAGAGGATATATGAACATGTCCCTGAGTGGACATTATCCGTGAAGCCACTGCAAGAAGTGCTGAAGATACCCCATGATGGAGGAGGGACCCTGGACTCATTTGATGATAAGAGAGCAAGCCCGCAGCTCAGAGAAAAGAACATTTTGTGCTGGAAGCCACATATTCACTTTATTTAACTTCTTTAACTTGAACTCAATCAAATAGATGGTTATAATAGTCATATTTTCAATCTGATAGGCTCCTTCTTTTTTACATTCTTCACTCCTGGGGTAACAGCTGCATTAACCAACATTGTTGGGCTGGGTTGTGGGAGTCCCAGCAAGACTTTAAGCCATACCACAATTATCCAGAAAGTCATGCGAATGATTGCAACAATGCCACTTCTTTGCAGAATTGCATCTTCCCATGCACTCTGCACACCATCATGGAAAAGGCTATCTTCTCCATATCCATCATGAATATGACCAAACACAACAAGCTGTGGCTTCGCTCTTCTTAACTCTCTTAATAAATATCCATCTCCTTGCTTGCTGACATCATAATGAAGCACAGGTGGGCCATGAACTACCACTATATCTGTGTCATCTGGAATTCTGTGGGTCCAGACATCCCTGATTGCTGGATATTGGAAGGCCCAAACACCAAATTCTGGTGTTTGAGGTGAGCCAAAAACTTTCAAGTTCCTTCCATTTGAAAAGGTCAAAGTGGCAGAGCAGTCCTGGAGGTAATTGAGATTGTTCCAATCTAAATCCAAGGCAGACGACCTGGAATTTTCGGGGGAGCGAGTAGGGTGATGGTCAAGAAAACTTGGATCAAGCAGAAGATCATGGTTTCCCGCGATAATCACTTTCTGAGGGTGTGGGAGGGCAGACAGCCATTGAAGCTGGTCATGAAGCTCCTCAAATGAGCCGTGCTTAGTCAAGTCACCAGCATGAATTATAAGGTCACCAGGGGGGGTATTTGGGGTCAGGTTGTGAGTATCTGAAATGCAAACAACTTCAATTGGCTTTATACTGGATTGTGAAGCAGCAGGAGGTTGAAAACGACGGTGGAAGCCATATAGTACATTGGCCAAGGTCTCACATTGAAAGAAGGGACGGGAACGGTCTTGGTTGTAAGGGTATGGTAGCAGATGATTGTTCATTTGTAGTAGTGTTCCCTGAAGGATGTGAAAGTCTGAGGTGAAGTTGATTCCGGAAAGCTCTCCAGCGTTGTCCAACAGTGGCCCTGATATGAAAAATGGGCTCATCACAACTAAGCCGCACTAATTAGTTACCTGACTAACTACGGAGTACCTACCCGTGACATTGCCAAGCCTCCTAGCCTATGGTTCTCTGAGCTTCAAGTTTTCAACTTAGAGCAGTGACAGCTGGCATAGGCAGTACAATCACAGATGTGTTTCAATGTGCACAGGCAGTTATTGTCATTCAGATGTGCATATGAGAAACATCTGCTGCTCAGCAGCTCAAGCATCTTTAAGTCGTCTTAAGGTACGCCATACTCTGCATGTGTACTCCGTCCCCAATCATAAATAACTATGCAGGTAAAAGGCTTGGGTGCCCAACCTAGGGATTGCTATCGCCCACCATGGGAGCATAGATTTGATAAAAGACAGAATCAGGCAGTCCCATGAGATTGTTTTAAAGCTATCACCACAGCTTGCACCACAGACATTCTTCTTACAAAAGACATCCTGTCAGATTTTAATCAATTGACTTTTGTTTCATTTATTAGAACTACATACAGTCGATCATTAAAAATATGTTTGTCTGTTTGAAAAGGATTCCAGCCATGGGCAATGAGAGTTCGAAAAGTGATACTAGAGGCCGCATTTTTACCATTTCTGGCCCACAAGAAGGATTGCAGATGATCCCAACTCCCGAGCGCGATCTGCATGGCATGCCCATCTGTCATCGTCAATTCAACATCAACCGTACCGCCCTCTTGGCCGCCTTTCAAAATATGGCGAGCTATCTTCGAAATAAAAATGCAAATGTTATTGGCATTGCAGTTGGAGGAGCAGTCAACACGATCCACCTACAGAATCGAGAGGTTACTCAAGATGTCGATTTCTTCGGTGGTAATGAGCAAAGCCGCCTTCTCAAAGATGCGTCAAAATATGCTCAGCAAGAAAGTAAGATTCAACTAGGCGCAAATTGGCTAACCAATGCGACCACTCTTTTTATTCCCTTAGAATTACAGACTCGACTTATCCAAGCGGCCATACAGCAGAATGTGGCAGTATTTCGAGAGGAAGGGCTCACAGTCTTCGCTGCACCCTGGGATTACGCTTTGTGTGGAAGGAAAGATAGATAGGATGAGTAAATCAGAGGAGCGGCCATATGATTGCATGGATGCTGTTGGATATCTACATGAGTATGCCCTATCAAATGGTAGAAAGCCTGTAGAGGCAAAAGAAATAGAAGAATGGGGAAAGATATATGGAAAGATGATAACCACTGATGCACTGAAGAAGATAAAGAGCTTGTACAGAGAGGTATATTCACAGGATGGCATCAGTTTTCGAAGAAGTTTATTGGCTTTGTTGCAGCTTTGGAAAGCCTGGTGTAATCGTTGCTATGGTATAAGATTAACAATCTAATTTCTTTTATTATATTCAGTTAAGTACAGCTTCAATCCATAATACCTCAAATTATTAGTTTAGAGGTCACTATTAACTTTAGCATCAACATATCCTATAGTACAGAATACTTTACCATGGGAATAGAAAATGGCAGTAACATATTTCTGGAAGCCCTTTCCCGAAATTGCGTAATCTGTTATACTCATCTAGGGAGAGGCGCAGGGCGCAGCTGTGGTTCCATAAAAAAATGGTGAACGCCGCGGGTGTGCATTTAACCAGACTCAGTATCGTAGTAGCCATACTCTGTACGCCGTAGTCAACATTGAAACGATGCCTTGGCTGGAGTTAGTTGACCACGTACCAAATCGGCATTCCGTTGGCGACTAACTATGCAAGTAAAGAGTGTACAGAGTAGAGAGCGGGGCTAGTTTGGGCCTAGGTAATAATATTGTCATCTTTGGGGGTTTTTGTGACCCACTTACTTACTACCAAGCAAATTTTGCCCTGCGGTAATCTGCGAAAATGGCTTGAGACGGCTCTCCATGATTCCATCTGTAGTGGAATGAAGACCAGCTAAATACGTATTTTACTCCGTGATAAAGGAAATGCTCAAATGAAGACGTACTTAATCGATTTTAAAAAAAATGCCGAATGGAAATGCTAACATCACCTCCATTTTCACATGTATGGCTCAAAAAGCCACCGAGTGTCGGCCCCCCGGTTTACTACTGCAACCCGTAGAGAATCGAGAAAGGGTGCTCGAATGAGGAGCTATGTAATGCTATTTTGAAGAATGTAGAGTGGAAATGGCTTCGTGCTGCCTCCACTTTCATATGGGTCAAAAGGCCACCGAGTAACGGCGGTACCGCAACCGTTAAAGTGGCCTCGGTTGAGCGGGTAAACATTTCCTAGATAGAAAGATGAGCCCGTTTCGGCTTCTGGCTAAGCATTTGGGGTGCTTTGCTATTCTCAGTAAAATACCTACAAGAGCATAGCGTGGAGTGCCATTTTTAGGCGAATTATGTCTTCCTGAGAAGCAACGTGATCGGTAGGTTCCGAGCCAGCAACTCATTATTATTTAAAAAATTGGCGTTCAAAGAAGTCGGTAGAAGCGGATTTTCGGTGGATATGATCAATTGCTGGCCCCCAGATCCTGGAATGGAAATCCTCAGCTATGGAAGAGAAAAGGGTAAGGCTTATGGTCATCATGCTAATCCGGGTCATTCACGAAACATGTCTCTGTAAAGGGTATGGGCGAGTACATCCTTCTTGCCTCTTGGAAGAAGGGCCAGCTTCCTGTTCACTCTTACAATGCTTATGGCAACCCGGTCGCGGACACTAGGGATCATCACTCTTGTAAACTTTTGCAATGGAATAAGCCAGCTTGTTTCGCGTCGGCTAATAATTAAAGCGGGCGGTAGGCGTAGGGCCCCGTAACTTAGAATTCTGGGCGATCCGTGTGTCCTCCCAAAATGGAAGAAACTTTGTTTCGACTATCACACAGCCAGCATGTCCGAACAACAGACGCTCGGAGACAATATATAAGGGGGTTCCATCGCCCTTATTCAAGTTTGCAATATCAGAACAGATCACATCTTCTCTTTAGACAGTTCCTCGGATTTTCTTTTCATTATTCTGCTTGAAAGAACACCATCTCCGTTGCACGATGTTGAACATTCCGCCTCTCCTTTTTGTTACCGCTTTGGCGCTGCAGATTTCTGCGCTGCCGACAGAAATTAACGACAGCGGTTCCATGGAAATCAACACTCGCGCAGCGGCACCGCCAGTGGAAACCATCAAAGTGTTTTGGGAATCACCGGAACTATCTCGAATGAAACCAAAGCGTGGCGTCGAGGTGCGACAGAACACCGTGAGCCCAGACCGCCGAACCATACTGCAGAAGTTCAAAGACCTTCTCCGAAATACGGCAATTCGCGAGCCGCAGCCATATGTGGATGTCGACCGACAGGTATTTAAACCGAATGGGCAGAACTGCATGAAAGAAGTACATGCTTGTGGGGAAGCACGCCTGTTCAGGCGAAAACTGCTTGCTCGGCTCGATGGACTCACAGTCCACAACAGCCCATTCCTTGAGAGTTCCATACGCAACCCCGGCAAGAACAGCCCACTGCCGCTGTCGATTTCTAAATCGAACGCGACACTCACCAGGGTGACAACGGGCTGGAGTCTGGACGCGAACCTCGTGGTGAAGGCGGGGGAATTCTCCCTGAATGTAGTCGGCAAATACTCGAACACCAAAGAAAAGTCCAACACATTCACCACATCATTTGCGTCAACTCTCCAATGCCCCCCTAGACACGAGTGCCGCTTTGAAACCTGGACATTCTTCGCCAAAGTGCAAGGGGGGTGCAGATCGGAGCAATGGATACAGTGCTTCGAGCACAGGAGGGATGGCCTGGTTGGGGACAACATGTGCCGGGAGAACTCGAGGTGGTCCAGAATCAACGAAGGCTTTTCGCCCTACGAGCCCGCCGGGACATGCAAGCATTTGTTCGACATCCAGGCGCGAACCTGCAAGCTCCCCATTGAGAAGTGCGAGGTGGAATTCCCGCTGAAGTCAGAGGACGGGACGCCGCTGCGGCAGATTGTGGGCATTGAGGTGCCGCTGCCGGCCGACGAGCTGTAAAGCAACGTTAGGCTAAGCGCAGGAGGTGACTAACTAGCCCTAGACCTAGTACGTTTGTAGTTAGTGCAGCCCTAGCAGCGCCTCTTCCAGAGACAGTGCGGGGTTTATGTTCCGGACCAATCAAAATGATTCTCTTCTCTATGTGATAACTCCTCCGCGCTCTTGTTTGCTACATCTGATAGATTATAGCATTGTTGTTGTTGTTGTTGTTATTATTGTTGGAGCTAACTAGCATCACATGCATGGTTACATGGCAAACAATTGACTGGCAGCCTGTGCGTCACCTTTGGGCGGGCAGGTCGGCCAGCTCCGATGGCTCCAGAACTAACTACGTAGTTAGTTAGGCTGAAGGGGAGTAGTGGTTCGTTGCTTGCGTCTTTCCTCTCATCGCCAGTCGAGCGTAATATAGCTAACTAATTAATTGCCTGTCACTATAATCGCCGGCTTTCCTACCTCCTCGCAACCATGGCCGGCTCGTGCTCGCCGTCCGCCGTCGCGCCCGAGCGCATCGACGCGCACTTCGCCAAAGCCACCAACGTCGCCTCGGCCGCGCTGCACGCCCGCATCGTCGCCGTCAGCAACGAGTTCTTCGCGCCGGCCTCCAACCTGCTGACACCCACGCCCGCCGTGCACCGGCCCGGCGTGTTCGTGGCCACCGGCGCCTGGTACGACGGCTGGGAGACGCGCCGCCACAACCCGCAGCCGTTTGACTGGGCCGTCGTGCGCCTGGGTCCCGCGCGCTGCGTGATTGACGGGCTCGAGGTCGACACCGCGTACTTCGTCGGCAACTTCGCCGAGCGCGTGCTGGTCGAGGCCGCGTGCATAGATACTGAAGACGGCATCGAGGCCCGCATCCAGAGCGACCAGATCGCCTGGACTGTGCTGCTGCCCGAGCAGCCGTGCGGCCCATCCGCCCGCCACGCCTGGGCCCTGCCCGCCCGCTCGCCACCCGTCACCCACGTCCGCCTGCGCATGTACCCCGACGGCGGCATCGCGCGCCTGCGCGTGTACGGCCATGCCGTGCCGCCGCCCATGCTCGCCGACGACGAGGTCGACGAGGAGCTGTCGTCGGCGCTGTGCGGCGGCGTGGTCGTCGCTGCCAGCAACCAGCACTTCACGCCCGCCGCTAACCTGCTGCTGCCCGGCCGCGGCGTCAACATGGGCGACGGCTGGGAGACCGCCCGCTCGCGCGTCCCGGGCCATGTCGACTGGGCCATCGTGCGTCTGGGCATGCCCGGCCGCGTTCGGCGAGTCGAGGTCGATACGAAGGATTTTCGCGGCAATTTCCCGCGCGCCGTGCGCGTGCATGCCATCGTCCATCGGCAAGGCAAGGATGAGGACAACCAGGATCCCTTGTCGGACGATACGCGCTGGGTCGAGTTGGTGCGCGGCGAGCCTGCGTGCCAGGCGGACTCGCAGCACTGTTTCGAAGGCGAGGCGCTCGCCGACGCCGCGTGCATCGTGCCCGACGTCACCCACGTCAAGCTGACCATCGTGCCCGACGGCGGCGTCAAGCGCTTTCGGGTGTTTGGCTACAGGCAAAACATAGCGCCCCTGTAGCTGGTGGTAGCATTGGTGGTGGTGGTGGTAAATCCAGAATTGAATGCATACATAGTCTATAACACACCGGCATGTCCCCATGACTATCAAAACATACGAAACCACCTCCCGGGCAAGCGCCCGTCCCTACACATCCGACGCCGTCTTGTTTTGTTGTCTGTCTTCCTGTCCCTGCTCCGATGCCGTCCCATTATCGAATGTATGTAGTTAATGTAGTAGCCCCCCATGACTCCTCCATGCAGTAAAGTCAACGCAATCAGCTAGTTAGTGTATGCTTCCGCTCGCTTCGTTAATCCCTATCCACAAATTAATACACGTTCGTTCGCCCAGGGGCTCACACTCACTGCCGCCGCCCTGCCAGCAGCAACGCCGTCGCCTCCGGCTCCAGCAGCGCCATCAGCATCTGCCCCAGCTCATTGTGCTTGATCGGCTTCGTCACGTAGTCGCTGAACCCCGCCCGCACCGCGTCGTCGATCTGGTCCGTCATCGCGTTCGCCGACAGCGCCATGATCGGAATCGGCGGGAGGTGGTGCATCACCTCCCACGCCCGGATCTCGCGGCACGTCTCGTATCCGTTCTTGATGGGCATTTGGATATCGCACTGTTCTGTCAGCACTGTCCTTTGGTCCTTTGGTCGCCATCCAACTTACGATTATCAGCGAGTAATACCCCGGCTCCTTGGCGAACACCATGTCGATGCACTCCTGCCCGTTGGCCGCCGTCTCCGATATCAACTTGATCTTCTCCAGGTACTTCAACATCACCTATTATTCGCTTCAGTAACAACGTTCAACAGCAAAAATACATCGACTTACAGCTCGATTAGTTTCATCGTCCTCGACGAGCAACACCCGGTGGCCCTTGTTGCCGATCATCTCTTTGACAATCTTCGACATCGCCCGGAAGCTGTCGTCCATCGCCCGCGCCATGGCTTGGTTCCGGTCCTTGCTGAGTTCGCGTTTGCTGAGTGGATCGAAGATCGGCGAAAATGTCGATGGCTTCAGCGGCTTGGGTACAACCACGGCTTTCTTCCCAGCCGCCTTGAACTCGTCGCAGGATTCGCCGATATCGCGTTTCATGTAGGCGTCTGCAACAATGACAACCGTCGGTGGGGGCCATTCGGCTTCGAGGATATTCGACATCATTTCCTTAACATCCTTGAGGTCGGGCAGATTAAGCACCATGTGCGTAAGCGTTGGCGGCTCGGCATTGTTGCTTAGTTCTTTCCAGTCGTCCAAATCGTGGATCGAAGTAACATTAGCCGGAACGTCAAACGGAACCACCTGTTCTATATGCTGCGTGATGGCCTCCCGGGCGTGGTCGAACGGACACACAATCAATACAGAGTACATTGTCGGGTGAGCAAGGATCTCCGCTGAGTCTACCGTTTCGAGCGTTCCACTATCATTCCTGCTAGCCGTAGCCTTAGCTTCGGGCGCGGGAGATATATTTTGATATTTTATTTTTGCAGAGTCCGTAGAATTTCTTGCCGAATCAGCCACTGCTGACCTGCGCTTAAGGGCTTCCGGAGCGGCTTCGTCGTTTGATCTACGGGGCATGGCAAGATAGCCCGCCGAGCTGACTGACTCAGGGCTGGTGTCTGACTGTACCCCGGAAGACATCTGCCCAGGTGATATTTCTTGGCTGGTGGTCGAGCCTCCAGTGGGAGCCCTTGACGCAGGCCGGGCAGGCAGCTCCTCATGCAGACGCTGCATGGTCTCAGCCGTCTGAGCCGTAGTAATGCCGACTTTCACATAAAAGGAGAATTTGGCGCCTCGGCCCTCCATGCTTGTCGGTGTTAGCCGCCCGCCATGCATCTCGGCAATCTGTTTCGACAGAAAGAGCCCAAGCCCACTGCCAGCATGCTGCTGCGCGTTGTCATTCTCGATTTGACTGAATCTGTGCATTAACCGTTGGGCATCGTTGACACTGAACCCTTTGCCCGTGTCGATCACTTCAAAATTAAGTAAAATCTCTGATTCTTCAAGATTCGTCTTTGGATCATCATGGATCGAGCAGCGAATAAAAATTTCACCTTGAGAAGTGAATTTAACCGCATTCCCAATCAAATTAATCAGTATTTGACGAATGCGAAATCTATCTCCGTACACCATCGAAGGCACCTCGGGCTCAAATACGTAGTTCAACTCCAGGCCTTTGTCAATGGCTCTCGAGGCAATGGTATCAATAGCATCTTCCAGCATAGCACGCACGTGGAACCACTGACGAAGGATGTTCATCTTTCCAGCCTCCACCTTCGACACATCTAATATGTTATCCACTAGTTCCCTCAGGTTCGTTGAGCTATTCTGAATGGTGTCCAACATACGCCGCTGATCGCTATCCACCTGCGTGTCTAGAATAAAAGGAATTGTGCCGAGAATTCCATTTAATGGCGTCCGAATCTCATGAGACATGTTCGTGAAGAACTTGGTCTTTGACTCCATCTCGTGGTTGAGCTTTTGCATCGCCATGTTCAACTCCTTTTCTAATTTCTTTCGATCATTGATATCAGTGCATGTTCCGTACCACGATGCCTCGCCATTTCCAAAATCAGCGGTTTCAACTTTTACAAGACGAACAAGATGCCAACGGAAATCCCCTTTCCTCGAGCGAAACCGAACTTCCGTGGTGTATGAATCTCGGCCATTCTCGTCACGTTGCATTGTAACAACATCCTTTTCAACCAAATGTTGGAGGGCTTCCGTGACGCCGCGGCCAAAGGGACGTTCCGCGTTTGGCGCAGTAGTTGGTGTTGCAGTGTCGGGGGAGAAAAATTCCTGTTCTTTCCCGTCTTCCGGTCTGGGAGTCTCATCTGACTGAGGATCAAACATGATTTTCCCAAATTCAGTGGCGCTGACGGATTCTGGGATTACCTGGGGAGGGTGGAGGATGCCACACTTTTTGAGGTCATCACGGTGGATATGTTTTGCAAATCCTAGATTCTTAGCCTCTGCAAGAGATTGGCCTGTATACAGCTCCCACTGCTGGTTCGCCGATATGAGGCCGCGATATTCAGCTGCCTCGAAGACAATCTGAGGTATCGAATTTGCTAGGGCTCTGTACTTGGCGTCAGTGGCAAAAGTTTCTCTTTCCTGAGCAGCCTTTGATTCCGCTATATGTTGCTCATGCACGTCGAGGAATGAACCAATCCAATAGAGTAGCTCTCCAGTGGCTGATATTAATGGATTTGCTCGAAAAATAAACCACCGATATGACGCTTCATCGCCCAAACGGCGCACACGAACCCGCTCTGTAAATTGAGATCCTGTTTTTAATGCTTTTGTCCATTCAGATATTACGTTGTCATACTCCCTGCTGTGCACATTTTGGAAAGGATCCTTGATACGTGATTCGTGGGGGTATCTTCTATACCCGTCGAACTTGGCGTTGGTCCAAATCACTTCACCAGTGGGAGGCTTGGCAAGGAACAGATGCAATGGCACTGAGTTCAGCATCAACTGAGCTATTGTATCGGAAAAAGGACGATACTGTAGGTCACGTTGTAATTGGGTAGCGACAGATGCAGACGAGGAACGAGAAGTGGTGGTCAGAGGGTGAACAGGGGAAACTTCTGAGATAGATGATATATCCTTAGAAGTGATATCATCGTTACCCGCAGCTTTTCCAGGCTGCGAACTGGAGCTTGAAGGGCTTGAAGGAAATTCTCCTGTTTGCGAATCGGGTGACGATTTCGCCTGTTGAATAGCCTGGATATTAGGCCGCGCTGATATAAAATAGCTGTCCAAGGTCTCAATTCCACTGAGCGGAAAAGCTCCTGGGCTTAAAAATATCTCTCTTCGTAGTCCAGGACTGGCAAGATCTATACTTGGAGCAGATATTGCAGAACTTGTCCGTCCCAGATTGGATGGAGCAATAGGACTGGACATAACCGAACGACTGACTGAAGCGCCGTCTTCCCCTGATGGATAATTGGCCTGCCCAGCCAGCCCCGCAACAAGTTCCAGCTCACTTCCCTCGTCAGAAAACGTGCCACCGAGGCCAAGGAGATTATAGCGTCCTAAAGGACCAGGAAGCAGCTTTTCCAACTCGCTATATTGCTGTGCAAGACAAAAAGAAGTAGTTAAATGTGGCATAAGATACGCAAGTGAAAGCCTGAGATTCGTAGGGTATGGAATGATGGACGCTAAAATGGAAATGATAGCAACAGGAAATCGCAGTGTAGAATCATCAGCTTGGCTTGTGGGAGGGGAGTATAGTAGTGGTATGTGAATTATCGTTTTGGACCAATCGACACCGATGGCGTGGGGTGGTAGACTCTCAGAGTAGTCGTGAGATGGTGGACTCGAAGCAAAAGCATCTTCGTCTACTTCTGGATTAGTAAAAAAAGGGTTCTCTTCGGGCTTTAATAGAGGAGCTGGGGATGGCGCAGGGGACTGGGACCAAGGAGATTGTGGGACTTGTTCGTATTCCTCGTATGCTTCGCCGGCAGAGACATATTCTGACTCGACGTCCTCGCCAAGCACGGATAACGGTGTTTTAGTAATAGCTGTACGGGTGTTGGATAAACGCTGGCTAGGGGCGGCCGATTGTAGCGCTGGGGCCTTTGAAGGGTATTCGCCACGAGGCGTTGTCTGAACGACATCTTTATGACGATGTATTGAAGTCGGGGTATGGGCTGTGGAAGGGTCATCCGCATACTCTCTGGTCAGTACGGCGGGCTTTGTACGGCCGAAGAGCCTGGGAATCCCAGTTCGTTTTATTAGCGGGCTCTGCTCTACCTCCAGTCCACGGGGCACTTGGAATACGGTTGCTACTGAGCCAGTAATGCTTGACTGTGACTGAAGGTAGTCGTCGCTGGTTTCAGACTGAGTTGGTGAAGGTCCAGCGGCTAGCACTCGCTTCGTTCTCGTCCCTTCTGTGCTTTCAGTTTTCCCTTTACTACCTGTTTTCTCTGATCCAGATAAGCTTTTCCTTCGGATTTGAACTCTCGGTGGAGGGGTTTCATCCAAATCACGCCTCTCGCTTTCGATTCGACGTGTGGTATACCCAGTAAACGAATGACGTGACATTAAATGGGGACGACGCGAAATTGGAGATGGAGAGTCACCGGCATCCGTCGTATATTTCGGACCTGATGTTTTGGTGGCTACCCGGTGAGAGCCAGCGGAAGTAGTTTCCTTTTCACTTCGTTCATTGCGGTTCATGATACTCCAAGAGCGAGGGTAATATGTTGCCTTTTGGCCCCAGGGCACATTTTCGAGGTCCGTGGCGTCACCGGGGACAGAGAGACTGGCCCTTTCGGCTCCATAATGCATTCTCAAAATTCGAGACACATTCGACCACCAATTATTAAGTCCTGGGTCTGCATTCAATGTCAATGTCAAGTCGTAGAGATTAGGGGTTGGGTAGGCAGCATCCTCAATCACGTCCGTGGCATCTGAAGGGAGAAAATCACGTTTCGGTGGTGCAGTCCACGGCCGGTCCGAAGCGGTACGGCTCTCCCCGCTTCCTCCCATCGTGTTCTTTCGTGGAGTGCGGGTAGATCGCGAACCTAATATACGGGGGTCTTCTCGGGGTCTCGCAGCGTGATCTAGCGGTCGTTTTTGCGATCCCATCGTAGGGAATGGGAATGTAGGGTCAAACTCCTGGGACGAGCCCCTGACGTGCAGGGGGCCTCTAGATTTCACATTATGGGGCGACGATGGCGCTCTGGACGGCGTGGGAGGGTTAGAAAGTAGCTCTCGTGCTGTTTGGCGATGATATTCGCTGCCGGATCGGGGCGGTTGCGGCGAGCCTGTTTGTTTGTCCAGTTGGGTTTGCTGGCTGATCATCTTGTCCTTCATCCGTTGGCGTAATTCTTCGAGGGTATTCATGCTCTTCCCCCTGTCCTCGAATATAGCAGCTGAAGTGTCGCGAGGGCTGGATGGCGGCGCTTCGGCGGGATCACCGGCGTTCTGCGACGTAGCGCTGTCACTGGTTTGGGAACTCTCATCGTTGTTCATTGGCGGGCATGGGAAGCCTGCTGGAGGGATTAGACGGCATGCACAGGAGGATTTGATTATGGAGCAACGAGGTGGACTGGGGGTAGACAACGTACGCATCGTGGCATGCTTCGCCGGGAGAGATCAAGTCTAGCCAGCCTGCACAGGAAGCAGCCACTGGCGGAGTGCTGGGTCTGTAGTTGGACAGTAGGGGGCCAACAAGTGGCTTGCATCGCTTTCCGCAGCGGACGCTAGCAGAGGGCGCTGGTTTGGCGTGGTCGCCCCGGGGAGGGGGGGTGGTCGGGGGTCGTCGGGGGGTGATGCGTGAGACGGCGTGCCTTTTGCTGTTTTCGGCATTGAGTGAGGAAGACCCAGAGAATTCGAAAGTGTCTGGCGGGCTAGTGTTCCTGGGCCTTGGCGTGGTGACGTCAGGTGCCACTTCACCAGCGTCTGCCCTCCTGTGCGGCTGCGGGCGAGCGTGTCAGCGGCTGATGCTGGTGAGCTGGAGCTGGTCACAGCTGTGCAGTCATCGTGGTGCTGGCGGGCGGTCAGGCAGCCCGCCATGAAGCGCCGCCGCCAGCGCGCACAGCACAGCGCAGTGCAGCGTCGGATGGACGACGCCAGTGGCCTGCGTTTCGTTGGTACACCATCTTTCGATACCATCTAGGGGCGATCGCCTCGCTGCAAAAGGCCGTGACGGCGGCCGTACGGTAAATTAACCCCCCTCCGTCTCGGCGCACGCGTGCCAGCGGGCTGCTGGCGGGCGCGGATGAGGTCAGCAGGGCAGCTTGACTGGCTGGCAAGGCACCGTTTTTGTGGGGTCGTTACGTCGTGGCCGTTGCTAGCGGTACGCCGCAATACGCCGTGATTTCGTCCGGCGTCCGCAGCGTGACCGTACCGCCCGTAACTTACCGCCGGGTTCGCGCTTGATACCTCCATACATCTCCATACACGATCGTTACGCTCTCGCTTCCCCTGTCGCTGATACGCTCGCGGCGCTGCGTTTGTTGCACGTCGGATGCGTCTGCGCGACCTGCCACATACGGAAGAAGAACCCGGAGCCGGGCCACAGCGCGAGCGCGGACTGCTGGCAACGAGCATGCCAGCTTGGCCGGCAGAGAAGCCTGGCAGCAGAGCTCCACCCGCCTGGAAGACAGGGCCTCCAATCCCAGCGCTGCCTGGCATGGCTGCTGCGAACTATGGCAGGAGTAGTTGTGTCTACAGCGGCATCCCTCCGTATTATTGCCAGCCGAAATTGCATTATTGTTACTATTGTTGCTGTTGCTATTGAACCGCGTGAAAGCCGGCGGCTAAGGATCGTTCCGATGATGTCCGCCCAATCGACGCATCCCTGGCCGTCGGGTTCTCGAGACGGGATTGTGCACTGCATTCCTTGCCCGCCGCAAGCCACCGGGGGCTCCACGCACGGGAGGACCCTGCTCGCTGCCAGCAGCGGCGCTGGCTGATACGCGCTGGCAGCGAGCAGGTCCCGCGCACCCGCCTCCGCGCTCGCAGAGCACCCTATTCCTCCGTACTGTCAACTGGCTGCACGGTCGGCCCCCTGGCACCAGACAGCGCGCGCAATAGCGATGGAGTCCCAGCTAGAGCACGCTAAGACACCTTAATCGAACCCAAGGCCATGGCAAGCGGTGACGGTGAGGGCACACCCGAAACTCTGTTCCCGACCAAACCACGTTTTACCGCTCGCCAGCCAATCGCAGCGCGTAAGTTTCGAAATTTTGCGTCTTTCCGGAAATACACGCACTTTACGACCTCCCGTGTTACGCCAGCACCAACGAGGCCCTTCCCGTCACCAAGCAGCGCGCTTTTCGTGCGAAGAGGTGTGCTGGGATATCTAACAGCAGCGGGCGAGCCGGCAATAATAATATGATACCGTGCTACGGAGCACACGGCGGTCATGTCATTTCCAATCGTTACCCTTGCACAGCCAGACTGCATGCCCCCCCAGCGTGTATGTATGTAGGTCTGAGGATCAGGGGGGTGGGACCAAATGAGGTATCAAATCCCTTTGACCATTAATCCGCTAGTCAATATGGAGTCACCATACGATGCGCTGCGTCCGCCGTACACGTCCGAAAAGTATTCCAAATAATACTATCTATCTCCTATAAGGTAACGTTTACCCACGTTCGTTCCATGCAGTGTTCCGTACGGAGTACTCTGTACGTAACTATATTGTATGTACTCCGCACTCCGTATGGATGTGCAACAATAAGCTTTGGGGGACAATGACGAGTGTCTGTTGTCACGACGAATGGGGGACTGACTAACTAACAGTCTTGCGCTGGCGGTGAGATGCCGTGTCGTATCCCAAGTCTTTTCCCTATGTAGCCAACAACATCTCGGTGTTGGTCAACGATTGCGGCATCTGGTTAACCCAGAAGTTCTCTGCGACGAAGTGGCCGAAAACAACGCTTGGATCGCGTGCCCCATCCAGCGTTCCTGGCCTGGTTGTCCCAATTTCGCTACCATGATGTCGGGGCGGGTTTTCGCTCCTTCGCTCATCCGGCGCCATTGTGGGTGACATCTGACGGCCAGCTAACGAGTTAGCTAGTTGGTTAGCGTATGTAACGCGGTGCTGTATGCATCTCCAGAGGGGAGATAATCCCCATCACGGCACAGTTCCAACAAAACCGACAAACAAGTATGACCGCTCTCCAGCTGGAACGATGATCGCGGAGCTTGCAATGTAACAGGCCGTCGAATCCTCCGCATGTGTAACCGCACAACTGCATGACATCAGAGGCCGTACGGAACGCCGGTTCCGGAGGTACTGTACTAGCGCGCTTATGTCAGCACATGCTGACTCATTGCCACCACGGGACGCCGCTGACATAATCGCCTAGAAAGTAAGGATATGCCGAGCCGTTAGTGCGCCAAGCCTCAGTGCGTCTGGACCCGGGCCAGGCCCAATAGAGAGAGCATCTGCACCGCAGGCGATCAGCCACCAGCAGCGACTCAAAGTCGTGCGTCCATGACAAGGCCGTGAGCAATCGAGAGTCGAGCGTGCTTCTTCTGTGCCGTCACGGCGGCACTATGACTACGAGCTGGTACTTTCTCCTCACGGTAACCGGCTGCATGTCGCTCAGTTCAAGCACAGCTTTGACCAACCCGCGCTGACTCTTTCCCGCCTTTCTAGACACCCCCCCCCGTTCCTATTAACGAGCCATGGACGGAAATCGCATTTTGGGTGAAGACCTCCCTCTCACCGTGGAACAGCTTTTTGAGCGTCTAGGGCAGATATCTGGCTATACCTGGGATTCGACGCTCCAGCCTATCCACTCGTCATACGATCATTGGCAGGTGACTGGCATCAAATACTCCTCCGACTCTGAAGGCGTTCTATCTACCCCCGCTTCTGCTTCGTCCCACTCAAAGGACTCCATTCCCCCACAGGATTCCCCCAAGGCTGAATCCAGACCGTTTTTTCGTCAGAATGGCCAACGCAGCCTCAGTGATGGAGGTAGTGGGGTCACCTCACCTCGCACAGACACGGACGCGATTTTGCCTGTGGTTGCGCGCGTTTCAAATCATGTCATTCGCTTGGAGCGGGAATTTCACTCAATGAAGACAATCATTGATATGTCGGATCCGGAATGCAAACACACAATTCGCCCCATTGACATGGTTCGCCTGCCATCTTCGCCTGGTCACCGAGGTTCCTACCTGGTTACAATATTCGAATTTCCTGGTCCAAATTATCTTGGGCAATTATCTAGTTTAGGACCCACTTTCTACCAGCTCAACGGCCAATATAACCCGGAACTTTTCCCAATGGTGGACGAAATTCCATTGCCTACCTTCTTGGACTTTGCTATAGGGGCATGTGAGTGCCTTGAGCTCCTGCACTATGGTTTGAAAAATGTCCATGGTGAAATCCGAGCAGACGCTTTCTATTTCAATCGTGAAACCGGGGCTGTTAAACTATCAAACACCGGAAACGGCTCAAGAGCTTTTGACAACGCCCTCAGTGAGGGTTGGTCCACGTTATCCAGGGAATCGGGCGCAAAAGATAAATTGCGATCCATTGCTCCTGAACAGACTGGGAGATTACTCACAGAGCCGGACAGCAGAACCGATATCTATGCTTTGGGTGTTCTTTTCTGGACTATACTGGTTGGCAGACCTGCATTTGATGGACATGACCCCATTGAGGTGGTACAAAACGTTCTCTCCAAAAAATTAAGTTCAGTATCGAGCAAGCGACTAGACATACCAGACGCCCTCTCTGCTGTTATTCAAAAAATGGTTCAAAAGCAGATTACAGATAGGTATCACACAATCTCTTCTGTTAAACTAGATTTGCAGAACATAGACGACCTTTTGGGCGACGGCAATTCTACTGCGCTTGCCGACTTTATAGTTGCGCGAAGAGATGTTACAGCATTTTTCACCCTGCCTACCGCCTTATTTGGAAGAAAAGCGGAGTGTGAGCGAATTATTGACATTGTTCAAGGTGCTCAACAGCGTTTGCAGGGACCATCCGTAAATGCCAGCGCTAAAAATAATCTTAACGTGAAACATTCATTCAGCTCAGGATCTTCTGCATCAGGTGAACGGCCTGATGCCTTGGAAGCGGGGGACACCTCAAGCGATTCTGGATCTTTTGGATTGGCAGCTTATAGGAATAAATCTGCCCTCGGAGGTCCTCCGTTACCCCAAGCTTCACCGCAAGAGTCAGTTAAGAGCCTTGAATCCACAACATCAACACAAAAGAATTTGCCCTTGGGCCGTGTCAAAAGTCCTACAGATTCTCGCATTTCCCTCGATAATAGTGAGAAAGACATTCCTCCAACTAGTCTTAGCACTCAACTCGAAAACTTTCCATGGCTTGGAAAGCTCATGGCCCAATCTAAATACCGTCATGGTGGTAGGTGTGAAATAATTACAATATCAGGTGCTGGAGGTATGGGAAAATCAGACCTGATACAGAGGGTTCAGCCAGAAATTCGTAAATGTGGTTATATGGCCGTTGCACGACTTGATCGATCCCGCAGAGTTCCTTTTGAGCCTTTTATAAAAGTTCTTGCGACCTTGCTGCAACAGATATTTTCTGAGCGCGATATTGCCACCGATTATCACAAATCCATCCGCCTAACACTCAGACCAGTATGGCGAGGTCTTCATCGAACTCTCGATCTTCCAGAGCAATTGATATATGAATATTCAGACAACGGGCAGGTGCTATGCTCAGGACCTACAGATCCCTCGCCAGACGATATGGCTGAAAGTGGGATTATCGGCTTTGCCGGTCTTAACTTTGGGAAAACTCCCAAAAATTTCTCTCAGGAACCTCCGTCGGCGAAGAACATTCGATTTGCAGATGTTTTCATGGATGTTCTAAGAATAATAACACTTTATAAATTAATTTGTATCTGTCTGGAGGACGTTCAATATGCTGATGACGAAACCTCTAACCTATTACTCGAAATAATGCGGACAAAGCTACGATGCGCCTTTATTGTTACGGGCCGTCCGGAAGAGATCACTTCTGCTGATGTTCGGCTGCTTTTCCATACTGAAGGCCCCCAGATTACAAGAATCGAGCTTCGCCCTCTTAGCGAGGACGATACTCTCGAATACGTCGCTGCTACGCTTCATCGTGCCCCAGACAAGTCACTAATACCACTTGCGGCCATTGTACAAGAAAAAAGCAAAGGAATTCCGTTCTACGTCAGGTTGATACTGGAAACCTGTAGCCGCAAAAATTGCATCTGGTATTCCTGGAGGGATTCTACATGGCAATATGATATCGATCGAATCTTCACCGAACTTGCTGCACCTACATACGGTGAAGGCCTCGAAATCGACTTAGTGGCTAAGAGATTTGAAGAGATTCCTTCGGAAGCTCGATCTATTCTTTTATGGGCCGCCTTGTTGGGGAGCCCATTTAGTTTTTCTGTGATACAAAAATTACTGACCAGTGAGTTTTTGGATGACACAGATGATCAAGACAGTGAACATGCCGACGGCCGGAAGTGTACCAAGCTTACACAAACAACCGACGGTATCGTCGCTGGACTCCAATACTTACTACAGTCGTATATTATCCTTCCAGGGGATACCGATGACGAATTCAGGTATCTTGTGTTCCTGTAACGGTAACGGCTGGTAAATGTGACTGACATAATATCGGATAGATTCTCATTTGATCGCTACGCGCAAGCAGCGGCTTTAATGAAACGATGCCATGACCAGGAAAAAATGCATTTTGCTATTTCACAGACATTGATGAAGTATTTTGCTTTGGATTCAACCATGTTGTATTCTAGAGCACTCCACATCACCCACGCAGCAAAGCTGATAAGAGCCCAAGTGACGAACCGCATTAAATATCGCGATGAATTATACCAGGCTGCTGCCACGGCACAAAAAGCAAGCGCCAGCACTACTGCCCTAACGTTTTACCAGACCTCCATTTTTCTTTTGCAGGACGATCCTTGGGATACCACTAAACCTGATGTCTTCTATGATGAAACTCGAGAGCTTTACTTCAGATCCGCGGAAATGCTGCTTGCTCAGGGCCGTGTGTCAGAATCCACCGAAACTTTATCCGTCATCTTTGAAAATGCCCACACACCAGCATGCAAAGGCCGCGCTTGGGTTTTACAGAGCCGCATTTATGCAACCCATGGAAACATTAGAGCAGCATTAGATATTTTATTAGCTGGCTTAAATGATCTTGGAGTGACATTAAGCCGAGATACGTCTTGGGAAGAAATTGATAAGGCCTACGCAGAGTTGAGAGCATACCTCCACAGCGCAGACTTAAAGGCTATGTTTTCGCGGCCTCTCAGCGAAGACGGAACTTTACTCGCTATTGGAGCTGTTATGGCAGAAACACTCGGACTGTGTGTCTGGACTCAGCCAAAGTTGTTCTGTCGATATGCAGTTGAACTGATGAACATTTATATATTTCGAGGCCCTTTTGCTCAGATTGCCTATTTGTGCACGCATCTACTTATGATTCTGACAAGCCGCTATAAGGACATCGAGTTAGGGACTAAACTCAGCGACGCTGCATTAGAATTCCTCGAGAAATTCAATGAGCCTTCGTTCGCCTCGCGTGGGATTCTTATTCACAATGTTTTCGCAAATCATATGCGAGTCCCCTTGGCATCAACAATTCCTATGCTTGAAAAATCCATGGAAGTTGCACACTTGCTCGGAGAAAGACATATAACGCTCTTCACTATCGCCATTATTGTTGCCACTGGCTTTTCAGTTGGACATGACTTTGCAGAACTTGAGCAACATTGCAACTGTACCAGTGAGGAGGTGAGTGATTGGGATATTGATGTGAGAGGAGGACCCATCATCATGGCTGTCAGGTAAATTCCTCCAGGCGTCTCTTCCTTTCGACAACAGGTATTAAAATTTTCCCATTTTTAGGCAAGCAGCTCGCGCTCTCCAAGGGAAGACCTTTGTGAACATTCCTGAACGAGTGTTGTCCGATGGTTTGCATGATGAACAGCACTACCTACAGTCTCTTACTTCTCGAGGTTCAAACATGCACTCGCTCTACTCTTACCGTGCGATGATGCTCATTCCACTCTATTTGTACGGTCATTACGACAGAGCCGTGGAAATTGGTACTGGGATCGTGAATAATATCGAATGCCTCTGGTCTTCTCGTTTTGCAACTCAGACATATTTCTACTTATCCCTTGCGATAATGTCCCGTCGCCTCGAAAACCCGGGCCGGCCAGGCCTACAGGAGGACATTAAGCTCGTGGAGCGTTTTAAAAGCGAAATCGAATTGATGGAAACAGCTTGCCATACAAATTTTGCTATGTGGTCATTAATAGTCAAGGCATTGCTCTGCGAACTGAATGAGGACTATTCTGCAACCATGCAAGCCCTAGAGGTGAGCAGTGATCTACCTAGCTAATTAAACCTTTCCGTTAACATCCCGCAGGCCACACTTGACCACACACAGCTTCACAATTTTCCGCTTGAAGAAGCAATCGCTCTCGAACTTCAAGGTAAATTCTTCACTCTTCATATTCTGGACATTTCCCTTAATCCTTACTTGTTATATAGTCGATTTCCTCGTCCGCCGCGGTGCAAGACGTGCCGCACAGGCTATTTTGGGGCATGCCATTCCCGCTTGGAATAGAATGAGCGCCATTGGAAAGGTCCAGCAATTAACAGAGAAAAACGAATGGCTATTAAGAATGGGGAATATCTCACGATCTAGGGATGCCGTGTGTCAAACTGTTGATACCTTGGCTGTGACTTCAAGTCAGGTATCGGACCCGGCCCCCAACATGTCCCGTCTCGAAGATGATCGTGGTAGAAAATGGCTAGAACAGGAGCAGGATTGGACAGATGGAACCCTAGATATCTCACGAGTTGGTCTTGGTAAGCAAGTTGCAGGCCTAGCCTGTTGATATCTTTCTAACTAGATACAGATATTATCGATTTATCAAGTATCCTTGAGTTCAGCCAAGTGATGTCGTCGGAGCTTGAAATAGACAAACTACTCTCTAAAATGGTCGGTATTATTCTCGAATCATCCAGTGGTTCGGAACTGGCTCTCGTTATCACGGAATTTGAAACCCAAGGTTGGTGTGTAGCTGCAGCTGGGGAGATAGACAAAGGGGAGGCTGCCTATCCAGATGGGCTACCATTCGCTGAAGTGGAGGACAAAATGGCGCAGCAAATCACCCATTACACTCTAAGAACTCGAGAGCCGGTATTGGTGCACAATATCGTCGAGGATGAGCGATTTCCAAATGTCTCTGAGGCCTATGCTGCTAGAAATCCTGAAGGAAGATCTGTTATCACATTACCCATTATGCAGGCAAACAACTTCCTTGGGGTCATACACATTGAAGGCAAACCCAACTCATTTACGCATCGAAATTTAGTTGTCTTGCGACTTGTGGCCAACCAAGTCGGTATTTCCCTTGCAAATGCCTTCTTGTTTCAAGGAGCCCGCAAAATCAGGTAAGCGATGAAATTTTGTCCTGGATACCATGTCTGCCAATACTAATATAGATTCAAGTGCGGCTAACGCAGCTATGGTCGAGGCTCAACGTCGAGCTCTAACACAAGCCCGAGAAGCGGAGCAAAAGGCAAAAGAAGCGGAGGCTGAAGCCAACTATAACGTTAGGCTGAAGGAAGAAGCTGCCAAGGCTAAATCCATCTTCTTGGCCAACATCTCCCACGACCTGCGAACACCGATGACTGGTGTTATTGGGTTGTCTGAATTATTAAAACAGACACATCTTGATCGTCAACAGGACGTATATGTCGAGTCCATTCGAGTTTGCGCGGATACGCTTCTCACGCTTATCAATGACATCCTTGACTTTTCCAAGCTAGAAGCAGGGAAAATGAAAGTATCCATTGTTCCCCTCAACTTGAAGGAGACCATTGCGGAAGTAGTACGAGCCCTTCGTTATACTCACCGTGATAGGGGTCTTGAAACCATTGAAGACCTAGATGACATTGGAGAGAACTTAGTTGTGATGGGAGATCCAGTCCGTTTGCATCAGATTTTCATGAATCTACTCAGTAACAGCTACAAATTCACGCCAAAGGGGTCTGTAACCGTGCAGGCCAAAGTCACTGATGAGAGCGACAATACGGTACGGGTTACTTGCACCGTCACTGATACTGGGATCGGCATTTCAAGCGAGCATATGGCGCGATTATTCCGACCATTTTCGCAAGCCGACAGTTCAACAGCAAGATCTTATGGCGGTAGTGGCCTGGGCTTAAGCATCTGCAAGGCAATTATTGAGGATGTTCTTGGGGGAAAGATTTGGCTACGATCTGAAGTGGGGATCGGCACCACAGTTACTTTTACTGTAACCTTCAAGAAAGCGGGCGAAAACGCGGTTGCCAAAACGCCGTGGTCTCAGGATATATCTTCTATAACCCCCCGAGAAAAGAAGAGCCCAGCCCAGAAGCGGGTCGTGCGAGACCTGACCTGTATTCCTCGAGACCAGATCCGCGTTTGCATCGCGGAGGACAACCCAATCAATCAAAAAATCGCTATGAATTTCGTTCATAATATAGGACTTATGAGTGAGGTATTTAGCGATGGCCAGCAAGCTGTGCAGGCACTACAACAATGCTCTAAAGACGGCAACCCGTTCCATGTTGTTCTGATGGATGTTCAGATGCCAGTCCTCGATGGGTATAACGCTACACGAAAAATTCGCGAAGATGACGATCCAAATGTGAATGAGGTCCTAGTCATCGCAATGACTGCGAGTGCCATAGAGGGAGACCGAGAAAAGTGTATTGAAGCCGGCATGAACAACTATTTAGCAAAACCAGTCAGGTCAGACGTCTTGAGAAGCATGCTGGACCGGTACCTAGCGCCACAGCTGAGGCGACTGGTGAGACCGAAAATAGGTGAAAGTCACAGTAGCGGCAAGTCGCCGCCAAAGACGATCTTACCAATCCGGAATGTAGCTGATAGAGCTGTCTCAGCAACACCTTCTGACGGCATAGCCACTAGTAACAAGAGTATAGGCGCTTCTTAGTCCGATGCAACTAGCGCAACATGACTCTAGCTAGCAGCGATACTGATAGATTTGGCTAATATCGTTTTTATATTGCGTTTCTATACCCCTTTAGCACTCATGTTCCAGTTTCACAATGCAAACCCTATTTTCCTTGATATGTTGCCTATCATTTCCCTCTCTTTTTTTCTATCTTTTATTTTCACAGCTTTTCTCCACCGGCTTTGGAGGGTAACCGATTTTTTTAGAGCATATCTTCGACCACATGCCGATTGGAGATATTTCGTTCTCAATATTTCTTTCTCACACAAGACCGGGGCTGGAATATAGTTTTTAATTATAAAATGTGCTTTCTTCTCTTGGGTTTGGGGGTTCGTGCAAAAGAGGATTATGGTAGCCAGTGATGCAGGCCTGGACAACTCGGAAACAGCGTTTGCTTTCTTTTTCCTCTCACGGCCTGTATATAACGGGACTGCAGTGTACATAGAGCGCTGATTTGACGCCGCACACTCACTCACGCACACCCTGGTGCTCTGTGTCCACACCGCAGTTGGTTTGATCCGCAATCGCCACTGCTGCTCCCGTGGATGATGCCCAACCATCGGGCGGCTGCCCGTCCATCTGTCCGCCGGCGCTCGCGATCCCCAGGACGCGGCGTCGTCGTGCAGAGCCGAAGTCAAGCCCTTCAACCGTGTCTGCCCCGGCGTGCCCATTCAAGGTGCAGCGTTGCGCTTACGACCTAGTGCTACACTCGTCTCTTGCGGACGGCTCTGTGATCCCCAACGTTAAGAAGTTGGACTGGTGGCCGCAGATCGTCCAGGACATGGCTATAGCGTGTACAGCTAAGCAGCAGGGATGGCCTGCATCAGCTGGGCTCGCCCTGCTGCACGCAAGCATGCTCTGCCTGTCTGTTCCTCGCCGGCTGGAGGCCACACCAGGCAGTGAGTTCGTTAGGCACACACGCCAGACCCGACGTTGACACCCAAGCTCGCGCTTCGATCTGGCCTGGCGGCGTCGTCTGTCGAAGCTCGCGGTCGCATGGGCAGCTGGCCAGCCTTGTGGATGCGCGTATATGTATATGTAGGGGGTATGGCTTGGATGCATGTATCTGCCTACAGTATGTTTGTATGTCGTCGTCGGTGGTGAGAGAAGTTTTGAGATTGTTTGCCCGCTGCTTGATTGCTCGACACTGTGCTGCCTCGCCAGCCAGGGCTGGAGCTTCATGGCGTCCTTGGAGCCCAAGTTGGCCTCCTTGTTGGCGGCTTCAGGCATGAATTGCACAGCATGCATGTCTGATGGACCCCCCCTGGCTGATATCCAGACGTACATACGTAGTTAGTTACGTGCGCACGTCCATCCATCGATCCCTCCATGGCGACGACTAAGGCTGCTTGCAACGACAAGTCTTGCGCCCATCGCCAGGGCCATCATCGCTTGATCGCGGTCCAAGAGACAAGAGACTGAAAAACTCAATCGGCCGCAGTTTCCACGCACCGCCGTCACCGCATCTCTCCCACCCAGCGCCCATAGATCGTATTGCTCCCACACAACGCCCGCACACCGTCCCTCGACGTAACCGTTTCCCAGACACCCCCCGGCTTAGCGCCCGGGTTTCGTCCGTCTCACAGGAGGGAGCGCCGGGCCACTCGCCTCGCCTCTCCTCCCGTTTGGTTTGCCGCCCGCCCAGAATCCGGAACCCGAGCAGCACGGCGCCATCCCGCATTCGGCGCGGCGACAGTAGATCGTGGAGGGTGTTTCCAGCCTCTAGCAGGGTCCTTTTTTCCCTCGACGGATCGGGCGGGACCGAATCGCCTAGTGCAAGGCCTGGCTGGCGAATCCGCGTGCGAACGGCGGCGCTGCGGACGCCTCCCATCCCGATGCTGAGCGGGGTCAGCAGCCCCGGAGGACGAATCGGGGGCGGCGAAGAGAGATGGGGGGGGCCCTGCAGGGGGGCTGGAGCACAAGGGATAAGACGGGTCGAAGAAAGAAAGGAGGGAAAAAGCGGGAATGGATCATCCGAGTCCACGCACAGGATCCCAACCCGCGGCGGCTCAGACCGCTGGACACAGCAGGCGGAGACGGCCCCGTGGCCCTGGCTTGTCTCTCCGGAGATGGGTATAAAAGGGCCTCCTTCTCCCTCCCCGTCCTCGCCCTCCTCCTTCTTCCGTATTTTCCTCAGCTCCTCCTCAGTCAGCATCACTTGGCCATCTTCGCTCCCCATCTGTCCCCCGGTTTGGTTGGTCCTGATTGTCCTTCTGTTTACACAAAGTCTGGTCTGATACCCATACTGTCACATCGTTGTTGCCTCCAGAGATTATATCCTGTTTCCACTGGCCCTTTGTCATTATTGATCTGTTTTCTGCAAACTTCCCTTTGCCGGCTTTCCAATTTTGATATCCCAATTGCCGCCCCAGACAATCGATCATCATGGCGACAGCTTTCCGCTCCCATGGCAGTCAGCCAACATCCTCTCTTCCCATCAACATGCCGTCTAAGGCTCCTGGCGTTGCGAGTTATTATCCAATTTCTCGCGTTGCCGGCTCTCCACCGGAAATTTCAGACGTGAGCACAACGACAGGGAGCGCTGGCGATTTCGACGTCTCGTCTTCAGGATACTCCGGCATTGACGTCATCGACACGCTGAATGATCGCATGAGTAACGTGTTCGATGCAAGTAGGCTGGATAGCGGAATTGCCAAACAGACTCAGCTGTGAGTGCGCCCTTGGCTTGCCGATCTGATGTGCTGTTCTGATAGTGCCTGTAGATCTGGTCAGCTTAACGCCAAGCAGCGAGAACTCCTTGAACTGCAGGCTCTCATGAAGCGCCGTATTGCGGGCGCGAGAACAAACTTTGCGGACGGGATCAAGGCCGCAAAGGAAACCAAGTCGGATCTGGAGTGGACGCAAAAGCGAATTGGGTGAGTTGGCGAACCTTGTTTGCTTCTCCCCGATCCCGCCTTCCCGCTCCGCCCATGCATGTTCCCGCTCCGCTCTTCTTGGCGAGCGGCGGAATCCAGCCCCGTTGGCCATTGCCGCGTCTCCCTTGCGATTTTTGATATTAGGCTCTGCAGCGTACTTGTGCTAACCAGAAATTATAGCGCCATGAAATCGAAAGCCGAACGAAATTTACCCGGTGAATACCGCGCCGCCAACAGCAAATACGCATATGACGAGAGGTACTGACCGAAATGGTCCATCTTCGAAACCTCAACCCATGCGAGTTAATGAGCCCCATGATATCCTCCCGTTGACCAGTTTTTCATTTTGCGTTTGGTGATTTTTCGCGTTGCTTTGATGCTTTTGCACTCCGTACTCCGTACTGGGAGGTGCCTTGCGCGCACCACTACGGAAAAACCGGGCGTTTGGCTATTGTCCTTGGCGTTACGGGCTGGCCCTATCTATATTAGCAAACTGCTTGCTTATTACACATGCAATCTACGATTTTTTAAAACTTTCCAGCCCACCGACGTTCCCTCCTTTCTGGTTCCCCGCTCCGCTCCACCCCCTTTTTTGGCCCATGCGGCGTGCCGCTTTTAGCGGGGCCTGAGCCTTCTAGCCGCGCGGCGCTTAACGACGGCGCAGGGGATTGCGGCCGCTGGCCCAGAAACCACTCCGATTGGCCCTGTTTCTCAGGGGCACGGCGTGATCTGCCCCGCATGGCCGGTTTGGTCCCACAGCGGATATGCATACCCCTGTACAAACTGCTCGTGCGGACCGGGGCCCGTCAGCCCTATGCGGCGTGCGGAGCGGCGATGGTATCGTCCGAACACACCCCCGTGACCATAGTGTATGAGCTGGCCAGGTAGGTTGAGGGCCATGTGGCTATTGCCACGATTGACGGCCATTATTGACACTAGGGGGTGATGGTGGCGTGCGTGGAGATTTGGCCGTAGAATATAGGCGAGGAGTGGTGCACGGATGCCCGCTTTCTACTCCGTACGGAGTACAGAGTAGAGTACAGAGTAAAGCTGCCGATCTCGCCAATAAGGCATCGTAAATATGGCAATTTCAGCCTGGTGATGCTCGCTATCAGATTCTAGGAGCTTTAAGAGACGGCCAGTAACCCTTGTTCGTATTTATTTGAGCTCCTTGGCCCTCGTGAGGCTTTGGTATTGCAGGAATAAAGATCTACGGTTGTAAATAACAGTGGCAAAAGTGACCCTGAGTTACAGGATAGTTTAGAGCTAGCTAATTATAGTTACGCCATACAAACTGTAGGTCGAGACTTAAATATCCTATCCCGATGTGAATTTTGCGGACTTGATAACCTGTCGCGGCCCGACCATTTTGTATATTCTTCGCTTTGGAGTATCGAAAGGTGGGCAGAAGAATCGATGAAGATATTCTTGCGGGTCTTGCGGGCCTTCTTAGTCTTCAGAATAACAATAGTTTGGTTTTTCCAATAATTCACCGACTGTGCTACTGGAAATTTGGATTGCGTATTTATTTTCCATACCTTGAGCACTATTGTATAGTTAGTTAGTAGTGGTACTCATAAATGAGGCTTGCCACTTCTGAGCCTTGTTTCACTACCAAGTAACTATTACCTACGATAGCAAACCTAAAATTAATTAATGAAGGAACGAATCAAGTTGTCATGTAGGTATGTAGATCTAGACGAGGGTATGAGTCCTCTTATATGCGAAAGGGGGCTATTTGCGCAACGGAATACTTAGACAAACTCCTGTTCATCCATGGCGCGAGCAATAACAGAAGCAAACCGTCGGGCCTTATTGGAATCTTGTTTGGCTGTTCCAACACCCAGCAGGACTTTCTTAATCCCAACATTAATTTTGTTGCTCTGTGTCATGTCACGAATACCTGACAAGGCCATTTCCATTTCTTGAGAAGAGAATGACTGTGTTTCCTTCACGATGTGCGCTAGCTCCTCGTACGTATTCACATTTGGCACAGGGATATCCGAATTAAAGGAGTGGTATACATCCAACTGCTTTAGTATCGACCGCTCGGTCGTCGTAGCAAGAATGAGTAACCGACGGCCCTTGGGGGGCTGTTTTCGAAGCAGTACCATAAGAGTCTGAAGAATCGAGTTGCTGAAGCGGGGCCCGATGGGGACCCAATCTATTATCCGTTCAATATTATCCACAACCACCACACTGACAGGGCTCTTGTAAGCATCGTTGAACACTTTGCTCATGTGTTGAACTTTCGCCATTTCGCCGAACCCCACCATATCTTCTGGGCTAATAAGTTTCACGAATGGGAAATCCGAGTCTATAGCCATTTTTGCAGCCAATGCGGTCTTACCGCTTCCGGGAGGTCCATGCAACAATACCGAAAAAAGTTGAGTAGTTGACTCGGGATCCCGAACCTGATTGACAAACAGCTTTCCTTCTTCCAATATACTGTCGATAGCTGATGAGAAATGAATAATACCGCCAGCAATGCAACTTTCTAGCTCCTCCTCTGATACGCCAAAAGCAGGTTTGACCTCATCCAGTGCATTTTGGAAATCCTGTCGATTGACCTTCATGTTTACCACGTCATCGCTAATTCCAGCCATTGTTCCGATTTTGACATGTCGATTAAAAGCGAACGAGGAAGCGGACTTCACCAAGCCGCTAATTTCTGCACCTGAAAAATTCTTGGTTAGCTGAGCCAACTCAGCGAGATCAACGTCACTATTCATGAGGTTGCCATCACGCATTTTCTTAGTATGAATATTCAGGATTTGAACTCTTCCCTTCTCGTCCGGAAGCGAAATTTCCATGTGGACCTCTAAACGACCAGGTCGTAGAAGGGCGTCGTCTATCATATCCATTCGATTGGTCATTCCGATTAATAGAATATTATTTAGTTGATCAACGCCGTCAAGCTTGGATAAAAGCTGGTTGACGACACTGTCGCCAACACCTGTACCGCCACCAGCTCCGCTGCCCCTCTGTTTGCAAACAGCATCGAGTTCATCAAAGATAATGATATGAAGGCCGCTTTCTTCTCCTTTCTCACGATACTCCTTTTCAGCATCTGCAAAAAGCTTCCTAATGTTCTCCTCAGATTGGCCGACGTATTTGTTTAGCACTTCGGGGCCGTTGATGACTTTTGGCTCCCTTGCATTTAACATCTTGCCGATTTGCCTGGCAATCAAGGTCTTACCTGTCCCAGGAGGGCCGTAAAGCAATATTCCTTTAACGTGTTGAATACCTAACTTCTCAACAAGGCCTGGTGGGAAGATACGAGAGGCAAAAGCTCTGCGAAAAATAGTACTGAATTCCATGTCCAAACCGCCAATTCCCATATTTTCAAACTTAAAATCTGGTTGGATGATGGAATTTGCAGCGGGCCTCCGATTTGAAGCTTTTACGTTAATACCAGTCTTCGCATCTTTGAAAAAATTAATCAAAGTGTGCCTCGTAAGTATGCCTCTGGTAGCGGGGTCTGCTGAGGTCGGGGCAGAGGATGAAGGCTTTTCGGACAAGTCTCCCAATTGAACCGTTCGAACGCTTAACAAGAGCGGGATACTCTTATCATCCATTAATATCTTTTGACCAGGGGCGAGAATTTGGTTTTCAAAATTCTAGTTACGTTAGCCCTATCCACAGCATATGCTGCGGTTTGCCCCAAAGAGTACGTACCCTAATCACGACACTTGAGAGCTGATCCTGGTCATACGGTGTATCCGTACGTTTCTTGCCAGCAAAACCAATCTCCAGATCCATAGATGCAAGATATGCCTGGCTGCCTTGGCTAAAAATGTCGTAGATTCTAACTTCAACCATATCGGTCAAAGCAACTTGAGCCCACGTTCGTTGTGGATCTGACATGCTGATATGCCCAGGAGGAAATCCTTCCAACGGGCGAGCGGAGAAAACGTATAGATTATTTACAAGTACCAACACATCTGAGCTGTCTCGTGAGGGAGGAATATCTCGTGGTGATACACATACTCTGGCAAGATGACCTGGTTAGTATCAATGATAAGACTATATACTTCATTATAGACCACTTACAGATTACCATATGTATATGAATTGTCCGGGCTCTTCGCTGGTCGCAGAGTCCAGACTTGATCGCTACCCCCGCTAGGTGGTATTGGCCTACCACCACCCTGTCTTGATGGCAAGCCGGAAGTCCGACCAGGAGATGGCCCTCCGTACCCTCTTGATGCATTAGAAACGTCAGTCATTACAGTATCACGGTCACTCCTGCTATGCGATGGCTCATACCCTCCGGTCATTCGAGGATCTTGGCCATAGCCATCTGGGCGTCCAGATTGTTGCGAGGGGTATCGATCGCGTGGAGGGCGGGCCCCATCGCTACCAGGAGGACCACCGGCAGAGAATGGATTTGGGACGGATGGAAGGTTATTGCGGTTAAACATGGCGTCAACAATTTTCAGGCGGCGTCAAGGTATGCCACTTCCACGAAGCTCATCCAGTGTCAAATCGCAGGTGGGGTGTTGAGGTAGTAGATGGATAATCACGTCTGAGCCATATACCTATATGAAAATACTCAGGTTCAGGGAATTTGTTAAATACTTCTATCTAATTGTGTCTTAGTCAAAAGAGCAACAAACGAGTAGTGTAGTTAAATCAGGGGGAGAGATTGGGAGTACTCCGTACAGATGCTGTCCTAAACTATTACGACATCATCATCCAAGCTCCTTGCTTAGTCATCAGACTTAGTTAGTTCATCAGGGAGGCAACCCTAAACCCTCAACGTCACAGCTTATGATCCGCCATGAAGAGTATACTCTGTACGGGAAAGAGTGAAGCTCAACATAATAAGTTGGCGATGACAAGATGCCTTTGTATGTCTTATCATTGGCTGTTAGTTGGCGGATGCGACTGTGTTGCTGACATATAGCAGGCATTTACTAGGAAAAAAATCATGGAATGTCTACAACAAAGACAACATTGCAAGGGTCCGCAGGGATGAGGCGCTAGCCAAAGCAAAAGGAGAAGAGGATGAACGACGTGAGCAAGAGATTGATGCCGAAAGGCGAATTGCTTTATTGCGAGGCCAGCGCCGGTCACCCTCCCCGCCTAGCCACAACGGCCGTCCAAATCAGGAGTCATCTAGCCGTATTTCTGAAAACCGACATCGTAAGCGTAGGCGTCTAGTAGGCGAAGATGATACCGATCGGGACATTAGACTTGCTAGAGAAGAAGCTCTATTACAAACAAACGCAACTACGAAGAGGGCCATGTATAAGTCGGTGAACGATACCCCACTAACAGACGCGTCAGGCCACATCAGCCTATTTCCAGACAAGTATTCTCAACAATCTAAGAAGAATCTCGAAGTTGAAGAAGAAGCCTCGAAGAAAAAGAAAGAATATGAGGACCAGTACACAATGAGGTTTTCTAACGCAGCAGGTTACAAGCAGGGTATGGAAAAGCCGTGGTACTCCACTTCAAACCAGGATATTGCAGCTCAAACCCAAGATATTCCTTCTAAGGATGTTTGGGGCAACGAAGACCCTAGAAGGCGAGAGCGAGAAAGAATGAGAATGGATATGAATGACCCATTGGCTGCGATGAAGAAGGGGGTCCGCCAGCTCCGCGATGTTGAGAACGACAGGAAAAGATGGAATGAGGAAAGAAAAAGGGAGCTTGACGCTTTGGAACTGGACGAAAGCCAATCAAAACAAAATCGCCGAAGATCTCATTCCCATTATGCTCTCGAAGGCTTTACTCTAGATGAGAATCCTGCTTACCCCGATAGAAGGAAAAAACGCCATTCTCGCAGGTATCATAGAGAAGAGAGCCGTTCATCGCATCCTCACTCCCATGGGCAAAAAAGCTCGAAGAATCGGGGTAGAGATTAAGACGATGAAAATATCTTCATGTCTTATAGATATGTAGAGTCTCCGATTTGAAACTGATAATTATAATTATTAGATCCGAAGTTAGGTGCAGCGAGCGTCACTTTGGCTACAAATGATACCAAATAGCTTTATATTTTAAAATGAGCATCTCTATAACTTTCCAACACTTTTTATTTTTCAATTCCATTTCCATGCACAACCATGCTAGTGTGATCATTGCAATGCCCATTCCTGAGAAACAGACGGCTTTTCATCGACAGCCCATTCAATGCAAATGTCTAGTAATCGTGACTTTTCTTGCTTTTTGTATGCAATTTTTCCCTTGATATGCTGCCCTTTTTTCAAGGGGCATTTTCCATATTTCCCATGTTTTACCAAAAATATCCCCTGATGCCAATGAGTTTCTTGTCCATCAGGACCAGTTGTAAAAGCAACCCTGTCTATCTTCTTCATGGCACTTGGAACCGGGTTGCCCTCTAACTCGCTCTCGCAGGATGGCATGAAAAACATATCAAACCACACAAGCCAAGCATCGAGAGTGTCAGTGTCCTTTGTAACGGACACCTCAAAATCCTTGGTAAAGGTAAGCTGCTCAACTGTCACCTTGTGCAAAGGAAGGGACAAAAATAGAGCGGAGTCTCCAACCAGCGCCGATGGTTTAACTGTTTGGATTAGAACTTCGTCGTACACGTTCTCCAGCATGCTCGACATTTTAAATCCGTACACTGAGTTCCAAAAAGAGACGTTATCATCCATAAAATCGCTGTCTGCAATAGGAGCTATTCGCAGTGTTGCATGGGAGGGCACCATCAAACCACCTGGGGTAAGATAGCGATCTCGTGCGAAGAGCACCGAGTCTAGCATTGCCTCGAATAGCAGACAGTAGCCCATCCACTCCGAAACAATGATGTCCACTTGTTGTACTGGCAGAACCACCTCTTCAATTTTCCCACGTAAACATCTGCTCACATTTACAAGTTAGATTGTGTATATGAGTTGGAAACGGAGGTTAATCTTACTTGATCACATCCCCAAAGCCATTATCATACACAACTTGACGCGCTTTATCAATTATGTCCGAGTTATCCACGGCAATGACCATTTTTGCCCCAGCCTTTGCACAAAACATAGAAAGGATTCCAGAACCACAGCCGACATCGAGGACGATTTTGTCTTTAAAAAGACTTTTATTGTCATATATGAAATCACGATAAGCGTCTGTACGTATCGTATCCTTCAGCATCGATTCGTGTATCGCTGTACGGAAGCCTTGTCAGTGCCCAGAAAATCTGTCTCCAAATGGTAGTCTTACTATTGTATGCATAAGAAGTGAAATACCCAGCTTCGGCATTTTTAAATCTTTCTGAATCTGTGCCCTTTTCCCTATTTTGTTGATTCGATAAGACTGGCAAGTCCTTTTCGGCCTCGCTCCCCAGCTGCTTGCCTAGGGACTTCTGTACCATGTGCTTGTACTCGACGAACTCCTCTCTAAGACGAGCAAGCTCCGCTTCAAGGACGTTTATGCGTTGAGCCGGATTTGCTGCCGGCTCATCATACAGGCTGTCTGAAACATCTTCCAAGCTATATAGAAGCGCATCGTCATCCAACACTGGCTTCAGGAATTTATCGTCTTCGAATAGAGAGGTCGACGATACATCTGGAGTCATGTTACCTGACTTAACCTCGGAGCGCACATAGTTAACAAGCTTTATAGTGCCCAAAAAATCTAGGTCTGAAAACACAAGCATTCAAATCAGTTTATGGTCTCTCGTGCTAGGTTCATTTAAATTATGATACACACCGAAGTCCCTTCGCACCTTTAAAAGGTCGAAATTAAAATTTTCTTTACAGTCTTCTAGCATCGATTGGGCATCTCGGAATATTTTGTTGCTAAACAGACTGACAATAGAAGTGTTCTCTTCGTCCGGCTCGACATCTTCCCACCCATCGTCCTTCGTTACGTCGAGGCACTCGCTGGGGCTCGACTCACTGGAGCTGTCGTCGATGCCATTGTCGTCACAGCAGTCCGAATGCGTGGGCAATGTTATAGTCATGTTAAGCAGTAAGTAAATGGCCTCTGTGTTTGCTCGATCTTTGCTTGTGGAAATTCGTGATGCCCAGGAAAATCATCCGCGGGGCTCGACGCGGCGGTTGCGTCGAATGGGGCCGAACTATAAATGTAACTTTCTGGCCCTAACATCACCCGTTTGTTTACGCCGCGGGCGCCAACAATGTCTGGCTACTAACCACCTGAACACCCCGTTGGGCAGCGTGGATTTCTCTCGGCCCTCTTCAAACCAATAATAAGTGGGGGTATTGATGCCTCTATTCTCGTTGCTATCCCTTCCGGCCCCATGCTAAACCTCCCTCCCTCTCCCCTCCATTCCAACTAGATGCGCGCCGGATCATCTCGTATCCAGCTCTAGCCAGTGTAAACGCTCTCATGGCTTTTCTATTCAGCCGAAATAAATCAAGGCAGCCCGTTGAGGTTGCAAGGACTCTAAAAGACCTTTTAGCGCGACTGTGGCAGGCACCAGGCTCGAAGGTGAAAATGGTTCCCTAGCCTGCCCCACGGTGACATTCTGACTCGGGCTACAGGTCGAGGAAGACCTCGCAAAGCATCTGGCACATATAAAATTGATTGTCCAGGGAACACAAGGTGATTGTATTGAGATAAAAGGAGGAGCGACAGTAGCTAATATTGCTTTTCTAGAGATAGATAGCCTCCCGGACCAGGTTCATCAGTTGGTGCAGGCTTTCATCGCTGATGATCTATTATATGAACTTGCCCAAAGTATTCATCAACTTCCATTCGAGTCCAGGAAAGATACTCAAACGATATTTTCCCATTTTCTTCGCTTCAAGCCTCCCCACGTCACATCCTCGGACCCCCCCGTGATCTCGTACATTGTCAACAAACGGCCTGAGATCCTGACAGAGCTATGCTACGGCTATGAAAATAGCCGGAGTGCGATGCCTTGCGGTACAATACTGAGAGAAGCACTTAAGTTCGAAGTTGTTACTGGAATTGTACTGTACGACCAGTCTGCGAGGGACGAGCCTGCAATCAGGCTCAACGACGTCCAGCCAGGTACGCCACAAACGGGGGAAGGGGTGTTTTGGAATTTCTTTCGATGGATAAACCAAGGGAGCTTTGAAGTTAGCGCGGATGCATTCACAACCTTTCGAGTATGCTGTCACAGGAGAAGAGACTCTCAACATGGAACTCGCACTGACTCCCTCTATAGGAGATTTTAACGAGACATAAAGCTTTGGTGGCCGGTTACCTCGCAACTAATTTTGACCTGTTCTTTTCGACATATAACAAAGTTCTAGTTCTTTCAGACTCTTATGTCACCAAGCGACAGAGCATTAAACTACTCGGCGAGCTTCTCCTTGACCGGGCGAATTATGGCGTAATGACAACGTATGTTGATAGCGGAGATCACTTGAAATTGTGCATGAATCTACTTAAAGATGACCGAAAAATGGTCCAATACGAAGGATTTCATATTTTCAAGGTGAGGCCCCCCTATTCTTGGGTACTTCACATCTGACAGCCCCTATTACCTAACATAGGTTTTTGTAGCAAACCCAAATAAATCCGTTGCTGTGCAGCGGATTCTGATAAATAACCGCGATCGATTGCTAAAGTTTCTCCCAAAATTCCTTGAGGATCGAACGGAGGATGACCAGTTTACGGATGAGAAAAGCTTCCTGGTTCGTCAAATCGAAATTCTCCCTTCTGAACCCGTGGCAAAGTAATGTCGTATGTATAACACCGTGTTTCCTTCTTCGCTTCTACTAGATCGCTTGCCCTCTTTGAGTTCTTTTGTGTCTACATGTCATATTGATAGCAGCTACTCGTCAGGCCTAGCAGCCTCCATTCTATCCAGAATCTAAGAATCACTTGCTTTTCTACTAATTCTTCTCGGTTCGTCGTTGGGATGGAACACGTACCTGCGGCGGAACTAATTTTATACAAGCGTGTCATTGTCTTGTTAGTATGTAGTATGTGTGCGGCGCCGATATGGGGCAATATTGTTGGGGGTACATTATGTCCATATACACTCTCCAATATTGCGCCTTCTTCCTACTTGTATAGGTGTCAGTACTGTACAGTAATAATCACTTTGTGCTCTTTATTGAGGTTTTAGAGTCGTCGAAGATGTCTCCGACCACCATGTCATTGTGCAACTACACAGCCAGACCAACTAATCAAGGCTGAAGCATTCTTTCGTCCAGAACCTAGAAAATATTTTTATGGGAGATGGGGCCACAAGGATGATTACTTTATTTGGTGCGATTTATCTCTGTAGCAGATCACGTCATTTGTTGGTGTAACTACCTGTCATTGTCTTCGCTATCGTTTGTTTGCTAAGTCGTCGCGGGTAACCAGCCAATGACAAGCCCTAAGGTCCTGTGCCATGCCCAGAGCCCATATCTTAATATCGTCTTGAATCAATCCTCAGCCAATGGATTTCCAGAAGCTTGTAAATGCATACAAGGCGTCTGCTCCCTGCATTGGAAACTGTATAGATACCATGCTTTCGGCTGCAAAACTTGCTGAGGTGTTATGTGACTGATACACCCTTGATGGAATCCAGGCTACCCCCTTTTTTGAATAGGCAAGATTTCACCCGGCACACATCTTCCGCCTCACATGACACCCTTGTGGTTCCCTTAGGCTCTGGCTCCCTTACGGTGAGCCGCTTTCGGCGGTGCCTCGTTGTAGGGCGCGGATGACGTAATAAGCCGGGTGTAGCCGCGCCCGGCACATGACACGGACCTTGGGCAAGTCAGGAGGCAGGGAAAGAAGAGGCAAGAATGGCAAACGGATCGAGAACGCCTGGGAGAGCAGGAAAGGAGGTAAGCAAGACGAGAGGCTAGTGAGATGCCGTGCAGCGTGGCTAATCGCATAGTATTTTTATGTCAAAAAGAACGATTCTTTAGGAACCAGATCGGCAATTCTAGCCATCGGGACAAGCTTCGGCCTCTCGGTATAACGCGCCCAAACAGACAAGGCATCTGTGCGGGGTTCCAAAGTGGCCGAGCGGCTAGGGATTAGGTTTCGGTTTCGATTGTGATATAAAAAAGCAAGGATCCGGAGATTTATTATCAACCACGCTGTGCACACCTGCCGCCCCCTGCTTTCTCTCTTCATTTCGCCTGTTGTTGGTCAATTACCGAATCGTGGCCCTGTAAAACCCCAGCCTTACCACAGGCGTCATGGTAAAAGAAAATCAGATTGCCGTTGGCGAGTATCTTTTCCGCCGTTTGCACCAGCTCGGCATTCGCCATGTCGTTGGAGTACCGGGTGACTTCAATCTCAACCTTCTCGATCACATATACAATGTTCCTGATATGAGATGGGTGGGCACCTGCAACGAACTTAACGCTGCCTACGCTGCCGATGGTTATGCGCGCACTCGGGGTATTCCAGGCGCGGTTGTGACTACTTATGGGGTGGGAGAGCTGAGTGCCATCAATGGTATCGCAGGGGCGTTTAGCGAATATGTTCCGGTGATCCATATCGTGGGAAATACTTCCCGGTTTATGCAGCAGAATCACGTCAGAATACACCATACTTTATGGATGGACAACTGGGATCAAACAACCTATCAAAAAATGAGCGAGCCAGTACGAAGTGACGCCGCATTTCTCACTGATCCGGCAGCTGCTCCTGCGCAAATCGATCGTGTGATAGAGACTTGTGTCAAGACGCGGTTACCGGTCTACCTTTTCATTCCAGTTGAAGTTCCCGATCTCATGACAGATTCTTCGCGATTATCAACACCCCTGAATCTAGAGATTCGTAATGAAGGAAAAGATGAACAGGAAAATGAAGTTGTGTCCGAGATTATCCGTACCATCGACCAGGCGTCAAATCCGGGAGTCATTGTTGATGCCTTGGTTCAGCGTCATGCCTTGGTGGATGAAACGAAGGAACTGATTGACGCTATTAATGCTCCTGTGAGTAGATGTATTGGACTGGGTATCTAACCCATGTACTAATGGAAACTCCCAGGTCTATATTACTCCAATGGGAAAATCCATTATCAATGAATCCGATCCTCGTTTCGCCGGGCTATATGCGGGTATTGTTTCAAATTCGAACACGAAATTACAGGCGGAATCCCACGATGCCATTTTGCACATTGGCAACTTTCCTATCTCTGGGAACACCGGCGGATTCTCCACAGATCTTCCAGAAGATAAATTAATAAAACTCCACCCCAGCTATTGCTCAGTTGGAAGTAAAGTGTGGAAAGATCTTGACTTCAGGCCAGTGGTTAAGAAGCTCCTCCAGAAGTTAAAAAATGAGCCTTTGAAACGCAGAGCAGACCCCCTTCCTAAGCTGCAAGAAGCCCCTGAGGTATGCTTTTCCTCCTTCCTTGACGTAGTAGATGATGCTGACCTCAACCTAGGGTGCTCAAGTCGACGACTCTTGTACTGATGCTCTTGACCATAGGCGCTTCTGGGGCCGACTAAGCAAATATCTGCAGCCCGATGATTTTGTTATCGCCGAAGTAGGCACCGCGCAGTTCGGTTCCTTGGATTTAAAGCTTCCAGATAACTGCAAGTATTATAGTCAGCTTTATTACAGCTGCATTGGTTTCACTGTCCCGGCACTTCTTGGCACCCTTCTGGCACGGAAGGAAATGGGCGCTAAAGGACGTGTGATTTTACTTGTGGGAGATGGTAGCCTTCAAATGACGGTGCAAGAGTTTGGAACGATTGTACGCGAGGGCCTGACGCCGACTTTATTTGTGATTAACAATGCCGGGTACTCTATCGAGCGCCTAATTCACGGCCCCATGCAACAATATAACGACATCTCCACCCAGTGGAATTACCAGAAAATGTTGACATTTTTTGGGGCCCCGGAGGCTCCCAATTATGTGGCAAGAACATATGCAGAGCTGGCGACAGTTTTAACCGATGAGCAATTCAAAAAAGGCGATCGAATTCAACTCTTGGAAGTGTTCTTTGACATGCTTGACTCGCCATGGAACCTTACTGCTTTGTTGGAGTTGAAGGAGAAGAGGCTGCAGGCAGCTGCAGAGCCTGCGACAGCAAAAGAGAACTGAGGATGTGGGCCTTGGCAACATAGTTACTTGTAACATACTATCTAGTTAGACCATAGAGCTCAAAGAAAGGATAGAGTAGTTTTCAAATCCATGGATGAGATAGTCGTCGAGTAAACAGTTTACGCAAAGTGCTAGCGCCTACACTCAAATGGCGGCTTTTTTGAATTACTTCTTCTAGGAAAAACCCGGTCAAGTTTGGTGTTTTGCTTCTTATCGCCTTCCAGAAACTGGGAACCTGGCGGCTCCACCCACGGAACGGCCCTAAGACATTCCGGGTTTGGGCATGTCTCGGAGTGTCCTGAGAATTAACATTGTCACAGTGCCTATATGGCCTTCTGTGACATTGTGCTTGAAAGTATGCCCGCCAACACACTCTTCACAGGGAACACGTTCTATGGCCGCATAGAGGATTTGGTGATGTTTTTGGTGTCTGCAGCTGTCCCCAGAGTGCGGAATGGAACCAGTCCTATTTACGCCTAGCGTCGATGGTGGCGTGCGGATCTTTTGGCTCTAACCCAAAAGGGCCGGGGTGTTGGTTCCCCCTTTACGAAGCTCGGCGAATGTCGATCCTAGCGTGCAATGTCTCTCTTTTCCTCCCTTCGCCAGGTCACAACGGCGGCATATCCAATTGGCCTGCCCGGAATAAAGGAATGAGGACTTGCGAGTCTTTCGTCTCATCGAATCGAGCCTGCGGTGCCATGAGTCGAATCCCCGTCACACCCATGCCGCATCCCACGTTACCACCCTATTTTTGACCACCTCTCAGGTACAATTGGCTCGTGAGATTTCTCGCACATGTGGCATTCTAGATCTTAGCTTACGCGTTCTATCAGAGTTTTAGTCGACATGGCAGATACTGAACCTTCACTTGTCAAGCGACTAGAGGGGAACATTTCTGACCCAGAAAAGGGCTCACGTGTGCAACCTGTCGAAGGACCTCGAGATGTGCGTGCAGGACAAAACATCCCCCGATTATCTCCAATGATGGACGTACCTGTCGAGAAACCAAGACCCGGAACTGCGCTTCCACGAATGAGTTTGAGCAAGGTTAGACTCTCAAGTGATGGCCATTCAATCAGAAGTTTCCGGCAGCCGCCTCGCATACCTAGCATTGTTGTGAATGAAGCACCTGTGCGCCCAAGCTCGCGACGTTCGGAAAGGAGTCTTAGATGGGGAAGCCGTCGAAGGAGAAGTAGCGATGTGCCCTCCCTCCCACCTTTTCCGGTTCTCGAACCATTCCGCGGAATAAAACTTGAAATCCCTTCCGGTTCGCTGGATGACATCACGTCGGTAACGATGGAAGAAGCGTCGCAGCCCCCGACCCCAGAAAAAGGCTCCGAGAAACTGGTCAGCTCCCCGGATGGAAATTCGATTGGCAATAGTATCTCGATTCCGACGCCCTCGATTACTAGGCGAATCAGATCCGCAAATTCTTTGCGCTGCCACTCGAAAAACAGTTCCAATAGGCCCATTTCCGCCGATGAAGAAATACTATCTCATAAAGTCAGACTAATGTACGAAATTGGCGATGGTGATATCGACGAGTCCGAAATTAGCCAGATACTGGCCATGGACGAAAATGTGCTCTGGGAGGAGCCATCTTCTGTTGGAGAGGAGGCTGACTTGGCAAGTGGTGCAGAGAATAGTTCACTTACAGAGCTCGCCAAAACGGCCACCCATGCGTCAAGGCGCAATAGTACCATACAACGTGAGGAGACCGAATTGGCGGGAGGGATCGAAGATTGGAATAATGTCAATAGCGAGGATGTTGACAGATACGGATTTATTGTTCCTCGGCGGGACACTGGAGATGGCACCGATGTGGGTCCCCCACAACCCCTTCAGCGCGTTTCAACGAGTTTGATGTTGGCGGCTACATCCCCTCGCAGAAAGCGAACATTACGGAGAACCCCTTCAGGAGGTGCCAGCGTCAAATCATTCTCTGCTCGGTCACTTTCGCGAAAATCAATAGATCAGTCTCACCGACCAACGTCTTCCCAAAGTTCTCGACTACATTCGTCTAGATCCACATCCAAGTTTCGATATGCTGCTAATAAGCTACCTCATAACAAAAGCCGAAAGCTGTTAGATGAAGCCGGAGATATGCTCACCCTTCCTAACAGTTCGAGCCAAGATACCCTTCCAGACGAAGACTCGCCCTATGCTCGTTTTATTAAAAAGAAGGAATGGCAGAGAGAAGAAAAATGGAGAAAGATGGCAAGACTTACATCGAAGAGTCAGGATGGCTCTGGCATGACATTTGAATTCGATACCACTAGTTCAAAACTCATCGAGCGAACCTGGAAGGGTATTCCTGATAGATGGAGAGCAACCGCCTGGCATGCTTTCCTCTCCGCTAGTGCCAGGAAACGGAAGAACAGTCCTACCGACGAAACACTTGTCCTTCGTTTCAATGAATTACAAGATGAGCCATCTCCTGACGATCCCCAAATCGACATTGACGTTCCACGCACAATAAGTAGCCACATTATGTTTCGTCGACGCTACAGGGGCGGCCAGCGGCTACTGTTTCGTGTTCTTCACGCAATGTCTCTTTACTTTCCTGAAACTGGCTATGTTCAAGGAATGGCATCTCTTGCTGCAACTTTGCTTGCTTACTACGATGAGGAGCATGCGTTTGTTATGTTAGTAAGACTCTGGGAACTAAGGGGACTGGATCGTCTCTATCGGTCTGAGTTTGCTGGTTTAAGAGAAGCGCTAGGAAATTTTGAGACAGAATGGCTCGATGGTGGAGAAGTGGCAGAGAAGTTGGTAAGTCTATCGGTCATTTAGTACTTCATTCAGGGTAGCTACTGATATAGCCTTAAGAATGAGCTCGAAATACCACCTACGACCTATGGAACGAGATGGTACTTAACTCTCTTTAACTATTCGGTACCTTTTCCAGCCCAGCTCCGTGTTTGGGATGTTTTCATGCTTCTTGGAGATTCAGGCGAAATAAGCCCCTCAGGGCCCGAGACTAGTTCTCACTCTGTTAACGGCACGCTGCCTGATGGCCATAAACAGCCTCAAATTACTGAGGCGCCCCCGTTTGGCCGCAGCCTTGATGTTTTGCATGCTACCTCGGCCGCATTGATCGATGGCATGCGCGATATCCTACTTGAATCCGACTTCGAAAATGCCATGAAGGTGCTCACAAGCTGGGTTCCTATTAAAGATGTAGAATTGTTCATGCGTGTTGCGAAAGCGGAATGGAAAGTGCACCGCCGAAAGAAAGCTCCATGAGCTAAATCTATTTGGACTCCCATATATATCGATTCATATTGGTCCACTTTCGGTTTATCCAATGGTCGCGCCGATTGACATTTCAATAACGATACCAACTATCTTTAAACCATTCCGTTTCCTACGTTATGTGTCATTGAATAGCATTTTCACGATCGATACCCACATTGAATTCCTTGTTCTCCGACACCTCTTTCCCTCTCATTTCCCCAGAGCCTTTCTGTCGCTTCTTTTTGAACCTCTTATTAATTCCTATGTAAAGACATCCATATTATTGCTATCTACTCGGTCGGCCCCGATTTTTTCTAGATATCTGGTTTCAATGAATGTAGCAATATTGCTAGATACCCCTTGGCAAACTTACGTTGATTTTATCCTTTAATATTTTCTAATCTATCTTGCCATCTGGCAACCTTTCCTTATTCTAGAATTTACAGGCAATATAAGTATATAGATATTGAATACAGGCTTTCCTATGCGGCCCCTAGAGCAAAGGGACAGATGGTTTTCACTTCAAGACTAGGATTTGAATCTGACAGTTAAAGAGGAAGATATCCTCCACTTCATATATCTGCCAATGTTTCACTCATTATTTATTTTCAAAATTTCTCTTGTTTCAGTATGTATCGCCTAAAGAGTTTATCAGTAACTATGCATATGCGAACAGCCGGCTTAGCATTTAGGACACCCAGGAGTTTACTGATTGACGAGCGATATTGAGTACTCCGTACGGGGGACGGAGCACATATGTAATTTGACCTTGGACTCATTACCTGCAAAGTCAGCCAATCAGCCACGCTACCTAATTTCCTATCAATTTTTGCCAAGTTGGCAGCTAGTCCGCTTTAGAACAGCAGCCAAAGGTTGTCTCAACCTCATCTCCAGGCAGTATCCCACAAACTGTCTCAACTGTGGCTTTGTTTGTCAATGCGGGAAACTGAACATTGCAGAGATATTGACGCTGCGATATCGCTGCCCTGTACATGGCTCAAAACAACTGCATATTCTACACCATGTCCTACAAGTTTCCCAGACACTCAGGCGTCTTCTTCAACGCTTTGTTGAGATCCCCCGCCAATCAAAGGGGAACAGCGAAGCAAGCTGCCGTGTTCAGAGAGGTTTGGCCGATGGGTCAACTCGTATTGTTTACATGAGAATTCTAACGGCTTCTTCCAAACGAAGAGGTGAAAACTTCCGGCTCCTTACTATATTTACCTACCTTATGTACGTATTGTTTAGAATATTTTAAACAGACTCTTTTTTGTCTTTTTTCAGGATTTTTTTCAAGTCAATTTATATGCATCAGCTGCATTTCTCTTAGCTTGGCGTCAATTGAATCATGTCTGATGAAACGTTAGGCCAGGTCTTCAATCATATTGTTTTTCCACCCAAACTTCCCGGACAACAAGATGCATCACCCGAGAATGTAAGAGAAAATCTAACAAATCGTATAATTGATGCGACTTCAATTCTCAAAAACAATTCGACTGCCGAATATTTACCTGCGTGGAGTCTGATTGAAGACTCGCTAAATACCTTCAGACTGATCAACGATGCTGGTTTTGTCAACCAGGTGGAGCTACTGGATGCTTTTAAGCTTTTGCAGCCGCACCATGCGATTATTTTACACGTCGTCGACCAAAATGCTGGGATTCTCATACGGTAAGCGATACAAACCCCTATCTTGAAATATTTTTCTAATCCAGCACCTTCTTAAAAGTGAGGATGCCCCAAATGTTATCTTTGAAGCCTTTGAAGCGTCAGCCATGGCGGAAAAGGTTCTGGAATCACAAGCTGCCTTGCAGTGGGATTTCCCTGGGGCGACAGTCTCAATTCCTCGCTCTGAATTCGAAAATACCAGCTTTCAGAACAGCCTTGCTGTATTTCTTGAAAAGGCTAGTATAGAGACTCTCGATGAATTCGCGGCCAAATCACAAAAGGCTGGAGCGACCATTTTGGAGACTCGCGATACAACAGACCCCGCTCTTATCACACAGTTTCTTATGACGCTGTTAGAAACTAGTGGTAGTCGCATCTATCCGTCAATACTCAGAAAACGTATCAAAGATGACGTATGTTGGGACAATGCTGACCTTCCTTGGCGACGGAGCCCTCATTGGCTTGTACTTCGCGTGTCAGTTCAACGATTGTTATATTTGACTCTTGGAGATGAAATTGGCCGCGCACAATACAAATTTTTGATCTGCGCTCTTCTAGCCCGACTGCTCAATGATTCTGCCAATTCTTTAAGTACAGAACTTTGCCATTTCCTGAAAGCAAAACTGTGCCGTCGCCTCGCGAAACTTGAAGTGGACAGGGAGAATTCGGGCCCACGTGCCCGTCATGTATATTCACATCTTTTTGGTACGATTGGTACTCTTTGCCAAGAATCTATTAAGACCGCCACAGCTGCCATAAAAGCCCAGTGGCGTGCTTTTAGGACGAACATTCGCCGTAAAATACCCAATCTTCCCCCCACTGCTAATGGAGAGGACTTACATCTTACACTTCCTAATTGCGCATCTTATCTTCAGAATGTTCTTAACCAATATCCACCAAAGAAAGACCCACCAAAAATTGGGGACGAAGCTTTATTTACTCCCAAAATTGAGAAAAATACCACGGACACTCTTGGTGAATTACTCAATATTTACTTTTCGCTCGCCGATATGGAGTTGTCCATCGAACTTCAAGATAGAGACGTGCCAAGCTCGAGAAATGCGTGCGATCGCCTATGCATGAATCTCGCCAGTCAAAGCAAGACGTATTTAAAGGCTGTTGGAAACGCCTACGATAAAAATCCAGAGCAGTTAAGCGTTTTCATTCTTAATATCTTTGACTTATGGGTACGTATGGACAAATGTGCCACTGTTTTGTACCCTCTCCTCAAAGAATATCACCCATGCTTCCACCCCAAGATATTCGATGTACTGCTGTTATCATCGTTTGAAGACATGAAGCGGCTACAATATATTCAGTTATATCTCCACCAGCGCTGCACAGTTGCACAGCACGGTAATATGACTATATTGGATGATCCAGAGCCTGGATGTTTTGTTGATCGATATTTTGACCTGGATGATGCTGCTGGCTTGCATACGCTACAGCAACATATTGAGGCCGCATCTCTCGCCTCTCGAAGGAAAAAGGAACAAGAACTTGCGAATGTGAATGCTAGGTTTAAGGATCTGACGAGGATGAAACAGGAAAGTGTATGTACTCAACGGCGGAACGAGGACGGTTCCCACAAAATCAAAGGCTGCAGTCACTGCTATTATATTCGACAGCGCAGACGCCTTAAGATAAGCATACATGAGGATTTTCTTCCTTCTGAAAAATCAGAGAGGAATCGAGCCAAGCGACGTGCCATTCTCTTCGAGCTTGGTATCCCTAAGACTTTTGCTTCATATCGGAAGCTAACATGGGATATAGTCCACCATCTCTGCTCCAAAGCCATATTTTCAACAACGGAGGCCCCGAAGATGCTACTTTCAAAGTACATTAATCTTAAGAGTTTTAGTACCAACAATTCGAACTGCGAGCTTTCTTTGGCTTCGTCCACAAAGTCTTATTTAGGAACGCACTATAACTGGAGAAAATTACCTGCGGCGGCATCTAGTGTGCTTCTGCCCTTTGGAATGGCTTTCGCATATTATGATTCGGTACTTAATGTTTGGATAAAAGATCTACTTCGCTCCATAAGCTTGGTACACCATTTTGAGATTCGTTTACCTAAACATCTACCATTCTCTAACCTTTATTCTTCTTCCGCATTTGCTCCTAATGGGTTGGGGCCGACTTCCTATGAGACTATCGCAAGTATGAATGAATGCCCATACCAGGTATCTATTCACGAGTTTATGGCGCACCAAAATCTTATGTCAGGCAGACATCGACGATGGCTATCTATACTTGCCGAACTCGGCTCATCAAATTTGAATTTCAGCTTGCAGGACACTACTGTACTTTTTCATCACCTCGCGCTACAAGCAGGACCCAGAGTAGACACAGATGTACTCCGGGCAGTTCATGTTGTTTTTAGAGATAACAGCTTCTGTAGCCGCTTGATACAGGAAATTGACAAACACATTGAAGCCGTCTCTGCAAATTGGCGTGAAAGCAACTATATGGAAACCTTACTGACTCTCGCTATTCGCGTACGCACACTCTGTCCCCAGAAAATGCAGTCCTTGGCAAATCTTCTTCTAATAAAAATTCGCCGAGTGACATTTACGTGGGTTACACTCCTTCGTGAGGAGGCAATCGAGGCGGAAGAGGCAGATGTAGCGGAGCAGGCCGCCCGATATGGTTTCTTGGCAGCGTTATTATGCCGCAGAACATTTGTCCTCCAAGCATACGGCAACATAGCACTGGATGCAGAGAGCTTCGAATGTTTTATCGGGGTTACCCTTACCATGCAAGAGAATCTTGTAGAATTGGGTAAATTTTCTACGTTAACACGAAATTTGTTGGTTCGGGATATCAAAATGACTTTTCGAATGAAAGCCATGCTTCGCCAGTCTGTTTCACTGTACCCAGAAAGTCTTGAATCCGCTCTTAAAATGGTATGGCCAGAGGCCGAAAAATGTTTTCGAGCGTTCACCGAGTGGCGTTTTTTGCCTAAAGCACATGAATGGTGGGTCTCAGCGTCAGTCAAGCCGATAAGATACATGAAGTCACAGGTCATACATTTACATCTTCTTCAAGGGCATCTGATTGTTGATGGAAAATCACTGGGGAAATTGCCCGCAGATATCAGGGACTCAGCAATTCTGAAAGAACTGTTTGGAAACCAGCGACTCCGTGCTCTTCCCTCGAATATACCTGGAATGAGCTACGTGCTTGAGGGTCGCAAAAATAACTACCAGATTCACTTAGGATATCGCCCGCAGGGACTCGTAATGCAGGCTACCTCGTTGACTACAACACTAGAGCATATTCCTCGACATGTTTTTGGAACTGACTCTAATTTTGACCTCCCTGATTCCTTGGTTTCCAATTGTATTCATTGGTTGGATCTAAATTCTGGAGTTCTAGAAATAAGACGCATGCCGTCTGTTTGGAAGAGTAGGCCCGGAGACTGGAACCTCAATTTCTGGGACCGAAAGGCATATCGGCGGACAGTTTCTCTAATTGATCCGCATAGTAAACTCTTCAAGACAGTAGCCCAGGTTTTCAAGGGTTTTGAGCTGCCTCAAATGTTGACTATATTTCAACCTCGTTCTTCTCCTCTCTCAGTGGAGTTAAAACGCATGAATCTTGATTTTCATGTTAATAAGTGTGGTCTCCTTCAATGCAAGCAGCTATCTTCTGAAATTGACTCGAACCAAGACGCAGGGGTTCTCTATGGATTACAGAGTATGCTTGTTCTCCGGGATACACGCAACCGTTCTCAACGCAGTATCATTGCCACTCATGGTAAGGTTAATATTCAGCGACTGGGACCACATGTTAGCGTTCAATTGGAGAATACTGGAAGCTACTTGAGATATACAATTGACGATGTACTCGGGCGGTTGCATTGCCTTCCCGAACCCCGAATACTTTACAATAAAGCGCAACTACATGCTTTTACATCATTTGTTTTACCTGACCCTTTAACAGGCCGTACTGGAACGGAAGAAGCTTTGCATTGTTTGCAGTCAGGATATTGCCAGCCCTGGTGCCCCCTAGCGCGAGATATTATCGACATACTAAAAAGGCTTTCAGAGCTAACACCAAAACGACTGTATTACCCGAAAAATTTAAAATGCCAACAAGTTACAGCCTGGAATCCTCATTTAACGACATTTATCCAACATGATGCGTACCAGCCTATCATTGATGCCATTTTCAAAAAATCAGAGCGATTACTACCGTTTTACGGTGACGGGTCAGGAAGTGTGCTCACTTCATCTTTGCCCTTCGATCATCTCCGAGATAGGTCTCAATGGCGCCGATCACTCTATGAGTGCTCTGATACATTGTGTACAAAGCAAATCTCCATGCCTAATTCACATTATCATAGCCGAGATCGTTGGGTGACTTGTAAACGAACTTTGAATGTTCGTGAAATAGCTACTTTGCTACGTTCACAGCCTTCTTTTGCATGTGAGACGGTTGATCTAGCAAAAATACTGGAACGGTGGCCAGCTATAGGGGGATTTGTTAAGGAGTTCATGCCACATCTCATACAAGATTGTTTAAATGTCAATATTGCAGAAGAGTGGGGCAGCCTGGTTAATCTCTGTAGGAATTGTGAGCTAAAGGATTTTCATCGACTTGCCTTCCATTTGGCTTTGATTGCTTTCCGCGAAGACGCTGATATCAGAATTCTAAGGACGTTGATTGCCTTTTTTCTGCTCGATGATTTGAGAAGGCTGGATTGCCCTCCATATGCGTCATTCACTGGGTTTCAAATGAACGAAAAGCCATCCTCGGACGTATTGACAAAGCTAATCAAGCCGTACTACAAGGAGTACTTGCGTCCAGTCACCCCCAAAAGCGTCTCAAAGAGAGCCGGCACAAATCACTTGGACTGCGTACTAGAACATGAGAAAAAGTGCCACTGCGAGAGTGAGTATTTCGTAATGTTTCTCATCGACCAATGGCCCACACCAGCACCTTTTACTACTGGCTTTCAATCCTCATATTTGGAAATTGAGAACTCCCTTGAAGCGGTGCGCCCAGAATGGGGCCGCCTCTATGAAAATTTGCAACTTTCTGAACACATTTCCCAAGTCCAGGCGATTCTCGACCGTTTTTATCGCAAAGATCCATCCAGGCCATATGTTCCTCCAGCTCGATCAAGAATATATTTTGAAGTGCAGATGAGACAATTTACCGGTACACCCCGCCTGGCGGATGACTTGCTATGCCGGATAGGACCTAAACACGACGAAGACGGCGATTTTAAGTGTATTGACCCTTCTGCATATTTCGAAGCGCAACACTCGGTCAGACCCTTTCCACGTGTAGTGTTCCCAGATTCTGAGGTTAAGGAGCTTGAGAGAATTATCAAAATTTTCACTAATTCAACTTGTCCTGTAAGCTCAAGTTATGGCCGAGACTTGGAGGAAAGTATCACTGCCCTGAAAACTAAGAAAACGGAGGAACATAAGGAGCCTCTGAATATTCATTTTGATACCCTGATCCTAAATGCTCGCAACTTGGTACGTCGGTACTATATGGAAATATGTATTGCGCTGTCCGCACAGGACGAAAGGTATCGGTGGTTTCAACTGGGTAGCCTTTGGCCACGCATTACACCTATCACAATTCTCGAACGATTGCGTTCGAATTCCCAGCACACCTTTGGCCAGAATATGAAAGATTCTTTCATAATATATGCCAAGGCTATCAACAGACTACAACGTCTTCTTCGAATGAAAGATGCCTTAATACGGAAGGACAGAGAAAGGCTAATTCAAGAGTATAACAATCCTGGGCATATCAATTGGAACCCAAGCGCTTTTCCTGACTGGCTGCTCTTGGAAATAGATGCTAATATGCAAATTCGAGAAGACCAGGTAACTGTTGCTTTAGAGATGGTATCGCCTACATCGGACGCTAATTCTGTTCTCCAAATGAATATGGGGCAGGGAAAGACATCTGTAATAATGCCAATGGCCGCTTGTTTACTTGCTGACAGTAAAATTCTTGCTAGATTGCTTGTCCCTAAGACACTGTTATCCCAAGCAGCGCAAACTCTTCAGTCTCGACTTGGAGGACTTCTAGGCAGGGAAATCACCCATATTCCATTCTCTCGACAAACTCAAACGACAACAAAGGTCATTGAAGAATATCAACAACTTCATAACAATGCACTTCGAAACTCTGGTATCATACTTGGTGTACCGGAACATATCATGTCTTTCCAGCTCAGTGGTTTGCAGCGACTTTCAGATGGTAAAGTTGGCGAGGCGATGAAAATGATGGCAGTTCAAAGCCAGATGGAAATGGTGTGCCGTGATATCCTTGACGAATGTGATTTTACTTTGGCTGTCAAAACTCAACTTATTTACCCTAGTGGGTCTCAGTTAGCAGTTGACGGACATCCATATCGTTGGAAGGTGATTCAAATTGTTTTGCACCTTGTTACACATCATCTGCCGCACCTTAAAAAAGGTTTTCCACAGAGCATTGACGTGGTCAAGCGATCTATGACTGGGTTTCCAGTCGTATATCTTTTGAGAAATGACGTTGGCGAAGCCCTTGTTCAAAATATTGTGGATGATGCCAGTGATGGTCGCATATCGCTGCTGCCCATTCATAAATGTACGGCTAAACAGCAACAGGCTATCAAAACATTCCTTTCTCAAAAAACGGTTGACCCTTGGGTAGCTAAATGCATATCAGAGATGTTTTTAGATTCACTTCCCACTAGACAGACGATCTATTTACTTCGTGGTCTGCTTGTCCATGGAGTTTTGTTGTTGTGCTTGAAGAAGAGGTGGAACGTTCAGTATGGGCTGCATCCAAAGAGGGACCCTGTTGCTGTACCGTTCCATGCAAAGGGAGTCCCATCTGAGCAGGCTGAATGGGGCCACCCTGATGTGGCTATTCTATTCACCTGCCTTTCATTCTATTACCAAGGTCTCAACCATAACCAGCTGAAACAGAGTCTGCAAGCCATATTAAAGTCTCATGATCCTGTCACCGAGTACGACCGTTGGATACAGGCTTCACCAACTCTACCAGAGGAGTTAAGGCACTGGAATCTTATCAACGTGGATGATGACAAGCAAATTGAACAGATATGGAGCAAATTGCGTTTTACAATCGTTGTTATTAACCATTTCCTTAATAATTGTGTTTTCCCTACACATGCCAGGCAGTTCACTGTCAAACTACAATCATCAGGCTGGGACATTCCGCTATTTCCTTCAGAGAAGAGTCGTGAGAAGCTCTCTGAAGCTGCACTACGGAGGAGACCCGGTATTACCACTGGATTTAGTGGCACGAATGACAACCGAAGGTTACTTCCTCTCACAATCAAGCAACACGACCTCCCAAGTTTGACACATATTAATGCGGAGGTATTAACATACCTTCTACAGAAAAGAAATCGTGCATATATGCTTGCAATTAAGCAGAACAATACACGCTTTTCAGAAATTGATCTCCTTCAGCACCTGAATGACAAAAAAATCCGTATTTTAATTGATGCAGGGGCTTTTATTCTAGAAATGGATAACCAAACTTTAGCAACCAAATGGTTAGATATAGACAATGAGGCCCAAGCAGTTGTTTTTTTTGGATATGATAATACAGCTAGGGTTCTGTACAAGAATGGCAAATGCATTCCCCTTCTTGCAACCCCATTTGCTGATAATCTAGAAAGCTGCTTAGTTTATCTAGATGAAGCACACACTCGTGGGACAGACCTCAAACTTCCCAGAACAGCTCGCGGCGCCTTGACCTTAGGGCTCAACCAAACAAAAGACCATACTGTTCAAGGTATGTTTCATATCCTCGCTATTCCAATGACTCTTTCAAGGCACAAATATACTGACACATTTTTCTAGCGGCTATGAGACTGCGTCAATTAGGCACGACACAGTCAATTACATTCATTGTACCTCCCGAAGTCCATCAGTGCATCCTAGACACCTGTAAACACCACTCAGGAGATATTCTTGATTCATCACACATTGTTATGTGGCTTCTTAACCAGACATGTGTCTATAATCAAGAGCTACAGTCGTTGTATCTTGCTCAGGGTCGCGATTTTTGTGAACGAAAACGGGTGGCAGCAGAATTTGGAGATCTCTTCACTAACCCTGCTCACCGAAAAGCTTTCTTAAAGGCATTACAGCAACCAGAACAGCAAACCTTGGAGCATCTTTATGGCCCAAAAGTGCAAAATAACAGCAATTCTTTAATGAAGCTTGGTGGGATCAAGCTTGACAGTAGCATTAGAGAGATTATTCAGGAGCTACAGCGACAACAGCGGGAGTCCATCGCCGACCACACTCCCTCCTTTTATTCAGCACTGGAGGAAGTCGAGCAAGAACGTGAGGTTGCATACCAAATTGAAGAGGAGAGAGAAGTACAACGTCCTCCAAGAATGTCAGCTTTAAGCTTTCCCGGACTGCACGGCTCCATTCTACGCTTTGCCAAAAACGGGATCTTAGAACTTTTTGGTGCCTATAGAAAGGCGTCGACCCTTTTAAACTCTACGCAACTCGGTATGAAATATGAAATTGACGCTAATACTCTGCTTCCTCGCCTTTATGCGTCAAATGAATTCTTTAGAACGGTGAAACTGAAAGATGGCGATAAGAACGACACATTTACGGTAAGTGACGGAAGCTATTAGTAGAGGGGGGTCGAAATAAGCTGATAATTTCTTGCACAGCGGTCTGCAAATTGGATTCTTTGGAGTACGCGATCTGAGACTGCCATTGTGATCATTCCTGAGGAGGCAGAAGCCCTTATCCCGATTCTTCGTAGAAGTTCACCTCCTCACGTACACTTAATTATTTATGCAGCGCCTGTTACAAAACGAATGGTGAATTTCAACAAGCTCAACTACTATGCGCTGCCGAATCTTCCTACAAACTGGATACCGCCGTCGTGGCTTCCGCTAGAACTAGGTTTTCTTGCTGGAAGGCTATACTTTCAGTATCCCGACTACCGTATACTGCAAGATCATCTCCGTCTGGGGCAAGAAAGAAACCAGGACGGAGAACCAGACACAGCGGTAGATAGGCCAAGCCGAACGCCACATATCTCGAATAAGAAAACTTTGGATTTCTTGCAGGAATGGGCGACACTACGCCGACAAGGCCAAGATCTGACACATACCCCCATGGGCTACGTCTGTCAAGGATGGGAGATACGCAATGATCATCCGTTCTTTGCTGAGTGAAGTTGATTCTACCGAGGCGGCTGGATTGAACTGCAAGAATTGTGTGTATAGGTTACTGATAGTCTAGGTATCTTCAACTCCAAATAAGCTCCATTAATACATTCATTTATTCATTAAATATTTCACCTTCTTGAAACAAAATGAGCATCACAGTTTATCTACGTACTCGCAAAAAATGACCAACTTGATGGATCTAGTAATGTAGGAAGAGGTTTCACTGTAAGTGTAGTCCGTTATCTACCAGGCATCCTTTGAGAATCATAACAAGCCATATCTTGACGAAAAAAAGGTCTCTGCTAAAAATACAAAACATCATCGCCGCTTTGAACTTTTTGCATCAAAATACCCAAGTTGAGATGTAGCTGCCTGGCAGTTTTTAAAGTGAAAATGAAACAATTTATATTATTCTGGCTGATAATGACAAATTTCTATTCGATTCGGTATTAAAAGGGGTTGAAACGAGCATATCCCGAGTGTTAACAAACCAGCTTCAGAAGAACTTTAGACAAGACCAACTAGTTAAGCTAAAAATAAAATCGCTGCAAGTATTATATACGTTGTATAATATTTATCAAACAAAGCATCCAGCTGACTATACCACCCAATTGACAAAAACAAAAGTCAAGAGAAAAGACAGTAATAAGTATGGCGAGGGAGAGAAAAAAACAATTTATTAAAAAAGAAATAAAATGATGCTCCTATCAAACACCATATGAATAAAAAAAAGATTCAAAAACGCAAAAAGAAACTGTAAGTGGTATCAAAAGCTAAAGAATAAATCAAATCATATGCACAAATGCCAAGTATACGGAGTACTTAAGTTTAATGACAAAAATGCCCCCCTCCAAAAAAAAGGGTAGGGTGACGCAAAATGAAAAACGTCGTGGCATTCAAATGCTTTTTTTAACTTTGCTGAACCATGTCCACTAGGCGGGGGTCAGAATGGCTAAGTTTATTCGTCGAATCAAAGGAAATGTTACTTGAAACATCATTTGGGTGATGGTAGCCATTGGTATAGGGCACATGAGTCGAGTGACTTCCACCCTGAGAGCCAGCACTATGCTTCCTTGGATCTTCCTCTAAACGATGACTAGAGGCATCATTCCCGGCACTAGTATTGGTAGCAACGGAATTTTCGCTCGAGTTTCTATTCGTCCGGTATCTTCCAAGAATCATGAATTGTCCGTGCTGGTTATGGTCTGATGTGGCAGAGTTGGGCTCATCCCGGTGGCTAGATTGACTGGTAGTGCGTTCATCATTACTAACCAGTGAGCTAACGTTCATTTGGCCACTGGACCTGGCGGTATCAGGTTGCGGTGCTGGTGTATCGGTTCCATTCTGTGACAAGGAGCCATTTCGTTGGCGCGAATTACCAAGGCTCCGCCGTCCCTGTTGCTGTGACCTCGCAGGAGAAGGATCTGTGGATCCGGCGTCTGACAGATGAGAAGGCGGAGGAGGTACTTGCTGATGAGTAGTCTGTGATTTTCGTTTCTTGGGGGAGTTCTGGTATTCTGAACGCAGATGTGATGCTGGGTGGCCAGTATTGGGAGAAATATTTGGACTCTTCCCGGATGGTGTATTGGGGTTGGAAGGAGGGACCCAGTGGTGAAAGTATAGAGGAGATGACTGTGCCTGCTGAGCTTCTTGTTTAACGGACCCGGCTTGTTGCGATGTGCGGGAGCTTGTTCCAGATGGGACTCGTGCACCCGAAGTCACTGGTGGGTTCTGGACATGCATTTCAACAGAATTTATCCGGGAAAGAGGTGCTGTGGGTTGCGAAAACGGTGCTGCAGACACAGTGGCTGAGTGATCGGGCGGGGAAATACGTGTATATGGACTCTGCGCTGGGGATGGCGGGGTTTGCTGCACAGGTGGTCGAGTTACAGCGGGGACGGATCGGCTGGCAGCGTAAGGGTTGGGTGGGATCATACGATTATCTCGAGGTACTTCCAGATTAGATTGTTGCGTCTGAGCAAGTGACTGTTGAGGGAGTGGTTGAGCAGGTAGAGGCTGGGATGAAGGCCGTGGCTGTGGCGGCAGCTGATTGTATTCCTGGCGTGGCTGCTGCTGTTGCGCAGGAATGACTTGTGAGTATTGCTGAGACTGCCCATGGGATGGAGGCTGTCCCAAGCCTGCGCTCATTTGGGAGATGTATTGTTGCGCCCACTGTAAGCTGCCACCGCCCAAACCGGTAAAGATGAACGGGACCATGTACGGTGGCACGCCGGCCTGTAGAGAATCCCGCAGCATCGACTGCTCCACCTTGCGCTGGTCGAGCTTTAAGCTCTCCTGCTGCGTCCGCTCTTCTTCTTGCCTCCTCCGATCCTCTTCGGCCTTGGTCAGAAACCATAGCCGCACGCATTCTTCCGAATTCTGCCACTGCGAGGACGGGAGCTGGGCGACAGTCGAGGGCACCTGGGCCATCGCCGGGAGGGTCATTGTCATGGGCGGAGGAAGGCTTCTATGGGCTGAATCTGCGGGGTGGTCGTGCGGGGCAGACGTGGGCGCCATTTGCTCGTGTCTGTTCATATACAGGGAGGACGGCTTGGAGCTTCGGGGGGTCGAGGCGGCGGAGGGAAGATTCCGAAGAGAAGGCGAGGAAGCTTGCGGCACGGATTCATTGGTAGGCCGGTTCAGGGACGAGGGCTTGAGGGTGAGCAACATGAAGTGGGATGGGAGCTGGGAGAGGAGTTGAGAAGCAGCCAGAGGCGCTGGCAGGGACAGTCATATGGCAGCGGACGCCGCAGGGCGAGAGGCGGGGACGAGGAGGCGCGGCGGTCAGGGCGGCGGCGTCGGGCGGCCTCCAGGAGCGGGCGAGACGGCCATGGAGGATGGAGCTGCGATGAAGATGAAGCCGGCGAGAGACGACACGCCGTGCGTTGCAGGTTGGGATGAATGGCACCACGTATCGGAACCCGCACGCCGGCCAGATTTGCGCGCAGCGCAGGTACCAGTACATTACGCAGCCCCCATTTCCTGATTCGTCGCCGCAACTAGCGTTTCCCCTTCTGGGAAGGCACCAGGGCATGTCCAGCCGACCTGCGGGCACGCTAGGCCGCTTCCGGGCAGGCCCAGTCGTGCCGGCTAGCCGCTTCGGGCAGGGATGACCCGTCGAATGGCGTGTCGCTCCACGCGCGCCACGGCCGCCGGCGACGCTGATACTCCAGCTCCAACAGCGACTGTCTGAGCCTCCTCCGGCCGCGCGAATTCTTGCAAGTTTTATGTTCTCAAACCCGCTCTTGATCCTCCAGCCTACCGAAACAGCCTGTTGCTTTTCTTGGTGTTCGTCTCCACAGCCACATCGCCCCGTCCGACCAATCACGCTCGCAGACATGCGCTTAGCCTCCGATTCCTGCTGAATGTCCCACGCTATGCTGTCTTAGGAAGGTCAACAAGCGCACACCGCGCCTGATTGGACAGGCGGTTCACACCGGGCCAATCAACGCCCGCGTCTCACAACGTCCGCTTTGGAACCTAGGTATCTTCAATTGTCGGCGCTAGCCGTTTCGGGCTTCTTGCTATGGATGTGGATGCATGTACGAAGCAGTATGTATGTACACAAATTATGCAGTCTCGGCGCAATGTCTACCAAGAGCGTAGGTATATACGAGCTACAGTGAGCAGGCGTGCGTAAAGACAGTGCCAATCCACCCTCAGTTTCTATCAAACCGTGCCAGAAATTCCGTCGGAACCGTGGGGATGTACTTTCTCTCCCGATCTCGATTGGTTCCTCCAAAACCCGCCCCGTAGCTAACCAGCATGTCCGTGCTGGTTGGAAGCGAAAATGGTAATGTCATTGACGGATCAAATAATAAAGATGTGTGCTCCGAAGTGGTATTGAGGGGCGGTGGGGATGTTTGCAAAGGAGCTTGTTGTTGGGGTTCAGACGCCGCTGGTGGTGTCTCAGGTCTTGTTGGTTCTGTTTTCGTGGCGGTGGGGGGTGTTTCTCCGGTCGCCGACTGTGTTGTTGGCGTTGAACTGTTTTCCGGTCTTGGAAGAGAAGATTGATATAGGAGAGACGGATCGTCTTGTAGTAAAGTTAGATATTGCATAGCGTTCTTCGGAAGCCCCTTTTCGCCCACTTCTGATCTATAGAGCTTCACTGCGTGAAGCATCTGGGTAGCTGTCAACCGCGGCAATTGCTGCAATGTGGCAATCAAAGACTCCAGGTCATCTCCCAGAGAAGAGAAGCATTGGAGCCACTGAAGAAGCTCAATTACAGGCTCAAGGTGTCTGCGAGCTGCTTCAACTGTGCCTTCGCCCGTGGAAGTGGTCGATCCATTTTCATAGTGTTCGGGCTGCCGGTTATTAGAGCGGGCCCAGTCCTCTAGTGCCGATACGTTCATCCGTATTTGCATGGCTTTTGTGCGTGCGAGATAGCGTCTCGTGGTCATGATTCGGTTGAAGAGCTCGGCTCCCAGCCAGTAAAGTAATTGAGAGAGGATTTGCGCTGTAATGACGGAGTGGACATCGTAAAGGTCGAGCACAAAAAGTGTTGAGGAAAGTAGCGATGTAATATTACGCGGAGAGACTTCTGCGCGTCTCTTCGGCGAAGGTGGCCGATACCTCTTCTCAAGGGGTTCTGGCTTCACCTTATGTCGTGACCGAAATATCTTCCATTCGTTTTGGAAATGAACATCTTCAAAGCCGGGTATCGTTTCATGCTCTAACATTGCGTTATCAAAAAACTTATCCATTCTGCGTTCTGCATCGCGGATAACCAAAATAAATATATCATTAATCAACTCTGCAAGATGCAATTGGAATTCAACGGTTGCGGACACCAATTCGCCATCTTTCTTTAAATAATGAAGCAACAGTGTAGCATTGGATATCCAAAATGCCAAAATCGTCATATCCCACTGGTGCTTCTCTACCACACTATTTATCCTCTCAGTTGCCGATACTAGCAACTTGGCAAGCAGCTCGGGGCTGGCATGGTAATGGGCATATCGAGCACAGAGGAATAATACATTCGCAGGAATGGGTTTCTGAGAAGGGGATCGTTGTGGTGTCATTGTGGTAATCACAATATTGAGTATCCGATCTAATTCGCTTTCCTGGAAAACGAACATTTGGTCGTGGAGGCAGCGGTCCCAAATAAATTCTTGCTGGTCTTCAAAATCATCAGGAGACTGTCCCATAAAGTTAGCCAGATAGAGAATCATAAGGGGGAGAGTGCAGTGGCCATACATCATGTTTCTCATCAAGGCCTAAGCTGGATAGATCCACCTCTAGGTTAATCGCACTCTCTTCCATCATCATCCTTCTTTTCATCTCATTTTCCGCCATTTCCTCCTCAAACCGGCCGTGGGCAAATCCAGAATCGTAGAAGTCACTCTCAATAGCAGATGCTCCGAAGTTGTAGCCGTTTTCTTGAAGATAGTTTGATATGTCTGTTCCAGGTTGAATAAAATCGAAGGCCGTCCCACCCGAGGAAGATCTGATGTCTGGAGATGCGCCGTAGTCGAGTAAGCTTTTTGCAATAGTCTTATGTCGGTTGGTCATAGCCCACATCAATGCGCTCCATTGATTGCGGTCTTGTTCATCAACACGGGCGCCATTCTCAAGCAGCGTCGAAACTACTTCATGGTGACCCTATCAGATATGAGCTTCTCATCGCACCAATTTCAACGTAGCTGTATCTCAGTGAACTACTTACGAAACAGCTAGCATAGATTAACGGTACGGTCCCTTCTTCATCAGGCAGATTCACGTTCACGTATTTGCTCGCCTCGCCACTTAATATCTTCTTCACCTTATCAACATCCCCATTACTCGCTGCCATGTTCAACATCCTTTGCAAGATGTCTCGTTTCTGTTCATCTGGCAACTTCTCATCTGCTACTATATCATCCTCGTTGGCCTCTACCGTCTCGGCATTCCGGTGCGCGGCCTGGGCTGCCAGCATCTCCATAAGTCGCGCATCATTATCTTCGGCGTGCCCATTTTCTGCCCGACTACCGTACCTCGTTCGAAAGAGAATATCATCGTCATGTGTTTGGTCATCGAGTGCAAGATTGAAGGTCAAGGGTCTCGCGGGCACAGGGCTGGTCAGGAACTGGGACTGGCCTGTTTCAATCAGCATTTAGGACTTTCACTATGGAGTATCGTAGATTAAGATCAATATTGATATATTAACATAATATAATAAGAGAGTAGTAAGAATGCGATGCAAGGAGCAAAATGCAGCGAATTCTGTTTACCTTGCCAGCCATCATACATCTCGGTTTCGGCAGCGTAGGTCGGGACGGAACGGCGGTCATCCAGGGACGTAGGGAGATCGTCAGGAAGAGTCCTTGGCTTCGGTTTAACGGTTTCATCTTGCTCGAAGGTATCAGCGTCCGGCGACACTTCGTTGCGTGGGCTGGCCGGATCCATCTTTTGAGCACGAGGCATCAACTGCTATCCGTGGCTGTCAAACGGATCCATAGGGCCTAGTGGTAGGCGGCGGCAAGGCTGCTGTATCTAACCGGCTAGCACCATGGAAGTATTAAATATGGAATGTGATGTGCGAAAGAGAGCCACAAAGAAGTTGTTGTTAGATTTGCGTGGACCATGAGTTGCTGGCAGCCAAGTTGTCAGACTGCAATCTTGACCCCGCTAAAGTTTTTCATTGTGATGTAACTATATCACTATGGTGAAATCTACAGCCGTACGAATTATTCAGAAAAATGACAGCATACTACCAGAAAGATCGGAAGTTCTTGAAAATTCTATAATGGCGTGTCTGCGTTAGGCAGCGCCAATAATAGTGACATTAACCCTTCAGATATATACAGTTCAGACATGCTGCCCCTAGGCTAGACTCCAAAAACGCACTAAACATTAGCCTCTGGAAATGGTTTCGCTAGGGTATCAAGATGTATAGATCATGCATAAAATCCTTCGAAGAAATACTAGCCAAAGAATACGAAAATAGGAATAAAGATGAAGGGTGGTGGCCGCAAATTTCTCGGTCACCAAGAATAGTCGTAGAATAAGTCGAGCCAGGGAATAGGAGGAGGAAGTCTTAAAGAAGTGACATTGAGTGGTCATTCAAGTGCCTTGCTGAGGGTGATAATCTTATCGTCGGTCAAGGCTGCAACCCACAGGCATCGTTCAATGATACCGTGAACGGGTTCAAATCGGTACTTTTTACTGGCATCCGTCAGCCGAAGTAGGTTTTTCACAATCGCTGCAGCGGTACGGTAGCGTTCAAAATTAACTAAGGGTTCGCCTTCGCGAGTGCTGGCAATTTGGGCTGGCTTCTGCGCATTATACGTAAGGTCCTGGACATAAAGGCCTATGAAGTTCCAAAATTAGCAGTGCAAATAATAATTAAGGAATTTACGGAACTTTCACTCACCGACAAATGGAATACAGCCTTCTTGAAGGTTGCTAGTTTCCATTTCTAACCGCAAATTATGAAAGTTTCGTGTGGGCTGTATGAGGAATTCCATCTCTTTAAGCAATTGCTTCTCACCCTCAGGGACAAGTTCCCATGTCTTAACAAGTCTAGTGCAGTCAACTGAGCATAACGCGATGGTGATTTGTAGCATTGTGGCATAGTTCCGAAGCCTTCGCGAATGAACTGCCACATGAATGAGTTTAATGATAGTATTCGCCCGTAACGCCCTGTTCATGGTCATCACGATTTCGGATACGGCCCACTTCACCATGAGGTTGAATCTTGCAACAACCAAATCAATACCTTTGCGATCCTGGTCTGCCAGATAGGTGACCCAATTGAGCGTTGTTTGTGACGAATGGCTCCATCTCATATCTATTAGATCTTTCCAGTCGATCTCCCCGAGAGCAGCCTGTTCAATAATAGCAAACTGGTGTGAGAGAAGCTCTGAGTCATACGCAAGAATAAAAGGGGTGTGACATGGACTTGTTAATTGTTCTGGGGGGTTCTGTGGTTGTGTCTCAAGGTTTTGTATGTTACTGGAATCAGAGCACATCTGTTTGGGTTCCCCAGAATCCACAGCAGGAACCACTCTAGTGGGTGAGAAGTTGGGTGTTGGGGGCGCTTTTTGAATGCCAATTGGGCGCAAATCGGCTGGCATGGGCACAAGCCGTCCCAGAGTCATTGGAGGAGATGGCGGGTCAGCAAGAGGGTGAGTTGGAACCCCAAGAGTTGCAAATGACATTATTGGAGACAAGGCGGCCCCATGGCCGTTAGACTCCTCAACGCCATCAATAGCATCTATCGAAATTTCCGACGATAGTTCTGAAGAATAGTCTTCCGTTTCGAATTCATCATCTACCAGAACGACGTTTTCGGCGTCATAGTGTGTCGTGGCGCCTAGCTGACGAGGATATTGCTCCATACTTTGTGTCTTCTCGACAATTTCAATAGATAGCGAAAGCTCTGTATCTGGTGACATGACTTGCTTCTGTTCACAAAATCGAGAGTTATTCGAACTGGAATCGTCTAAACCTGGGCTTTTCATGGACTCATCTGCTAACCCACGTTCAAGTAGTGGAATTGAGCAATATGAATCTTCGGAGCCAGCACTAGAGTTAGGTTGAGTCACTCCAATATTTGGTTGGACGGGCATAGCTCCCAGGGGTTCATGGTTGCCGTTTTCAGGGTCACGATTTGTACGGCCCTTTTGTCCATGGATGGGCGGGCGTTTAGGCCACCTGCCCTCCAATTTGAGCAGCGTGGACTCAATTCCTCCATCCTCATCGTCAGGGATCCCCGCAAATTCGGCGATTGTGGCCTCGAAAGATCGCCGCAGACAATGGAATCCATCCAAACTTCGACGTTGGAGTCGGGCACCAACTCTCAGATTTTCTTCGTTTCGTTTATTAAATTCGATTGGTTCAACCATCTGAAGCATGGAGCCTGTGATCGAGGGGCTTTCGGTTCGGTCACTGATGAACGGTTGAATTTCCGAAATTTCGAGTGTATTTTGCATTTTTCGCAGGTCTCCACCTCGTCGCCGACGAAGCATTGGGCCAGAGGGTTTACATGAGCGAGTCTTAGAATTGATGGACCTGCTTGAATGCTTGTGGTCAGGAATTGGGCGGTGGGCCGTCATCACGCTCTCGTGAGAAGTACATCTTCGGAGCTCAATATTGCTGTATGGAAAGGATCCCGATAGTTGGTCCAGAGCAGTTGGCTTGAAGGCTCGGGCAGAAGGGACAGGTGGAACAGAAGGGTTATACCCCTCCCTTATTGGCAACGAAAGATCATGTAGCAGGTTATATTCTGTGTCTACCAATGAGACTTCCAGCCCACCAGTCATTAATGGTGCGGCTGTACGTGTATCGTCCACTATTACAATTGACTTGCTTCCAGTTGTCAATTGACTTGGAATACTATCGCGTCGCGGAACTTTAAGATGGCCTGAATGGGCAAGTATTTTGTTGGAAATCGATGTGCCATTTTCTAGAGCAGACGGAGAAATACTCTGACCTATACAACGACTCGAGCGTTCCGATTTTTCTACAAACTCTTGGTAAGAAAGGTATGCATCTTCGCAGAGCAGGTCGATACGCGTATTGCTTTGGAAAGCCATTCCTGCCTTTCTTCTTCCGTAACCATCGGGAAAGAAGGATACATTCCTTGGAAGAGCAGACGTCTTCCCTCGTATTTCATTTGCAGTAGTGCCGCGTGGTAGACAATGTTGCCCAGATGGTCGATGGTTCAATGCTCGCCGAAGTGTTCCAATCCAGTTCTTCACAGTAGGCCCGGGAGATTTAGGCGCATCTGGCGGATTCTGTGGGTCCACTTTTTCCGAAGCTAAAGGCGGTGCCTCGAGACTAGGAGATGGAGGGCCAAAAGAAACAAGAAAAGGGTCGGGCGGGCCGTACACGTTTCCCCTAATAATATTTTCCGTGTATTGAGGCATCTGAGACAAAGGTTGTCCTTGAGAATCGAAACTTGAAAGCGGCAGCGAAACCCGGCCATCACGAACAGAATCCGAGAAACTTCCACTGCGCTTATGGGAGTGCGCCGGTGTACGCCAACAAGGAGGCGTGGAAGGGAAGGTCAATTGGCCAGGTATATACGTCGAAGATATCTTTGGAGAAGGCAAAACTACCTGGTATGGAGCTCTGGCAGGATCTGACTCAGGCGACTCCCGATTGGCCGTGGCGTGGGAAAAGGGGTAAGACGTCGGCTCTAACGTACCAGGAGAGATCGGAGAAGCTGGCTTTTCCACACTCTGCCAACCAGCACTGTCAGATTTACATGGATCACTACCTTCTGCAGAAGGGGCAATTGGGTGTACCGGGAGAGCAGGAGACTGATGCATCATCAATATAACTTCAGATTGATATCTGGACCCTCCTTGATCTGATCCTCGAGCATCCACTTCATGACCATCGTCAACACCGCCGGGTACAACAAGATCATCAGGATTATTCAGATCGAGATTTTGATGGCTGTCCCAATAAAGTGAGCATCTACCATTCCAGCACTTCTTCAGATCTATCAATATCTTAAGATCACTGTTGCTGTTCTTGCTCTCGGACTTGACTTCACTATACATACGGTTTAGTCGGTCGCAGAACTGAACGCGCAGGTCGCGATTAGGGGCGAAGTCATCAATAAAATAATTCAGGATCCAATGTCTAAGGGCTGCAAAAACGCGGATTCGAATGATTCGGCCGTCTTCTTCAGGTCGGTTGATTGCCCATTCTAGTCGTGCTAACAGAAGCGACAATAAATTGCTGTGAGAAAGATAGGAGCGGAATGTTAAAAAGAAATCCGAAACCAGTTCATAATCCATGAAGGAATCCGACGAGATCTGAGCAACAATGCGGGCTGGTGTCGCAGCGGCAACATGCGCGGTGCCCTTCACGTAGCGTACAACAGAGGGGTCATCCATAATGCTCAACAAAGCGTCAAAAATTGATGGCTCTATAGGCTCTTTCAATTTGTAAAAAACGGCACTGGAAGGAGTAGAGGGGATATTTATTGAGCTCAACGCACGCGGGGAGGGAAATAGAGGCGAGCCGAATGAAGATAAATAGTTTGACACCATTTCGCTCGGTAATGGTGGCAGCTCCAGTTCGTCCGCCTTCGCCAAAGTAGAAGGCCGGAAATTATCTGACACCGAAGTTTGAGTATAACCCGAACTGCGAAGCACCGGTGTGCCTCCAGATGTAAACCTAAAGCCACCAAGTCGATAATGCGGTATGGACACAGTCAGCGACGGAGTCCCGAGTTCATCGACTGGCTTGCATCCTTGGTCATCATGGCGCTCAATAACAATTCTCAGCTCACCCCGATTCTTTGGATGCGACGATTCTGACTTGTCACCGATTGTAGAGAGCGAATGCCGCCTACTCAAGTGAGACACAAGGTAGTCAGAGTTTGCGCCGCTTGACTTAAGTATATCGTTTCCTAGCATATCCTTTCCAGAAACAAACTGTTGAAGACCAGATAGCTGTGAGCTCGATCCAAGAGTATATCTAGGCTCATCACTAGATATCAATTCCCTTCCTTTCCCAGCATGGTCTAGTGGTTGAGAGTGTCCGAGCGAATGGAGACCTTGCTTTGATATTGGTACTGGTCTGTTGGCGCACGCAGGTAGAGTTAAAATGGGAACGGCATATAATATTTAGGATTCAGATATTGGGGAAACATACCTTAGGTAGAGTTTACCGTTTTGACCCACGTTTCCTACAGTAAACTGCCGTCCCTCACGGCCGCCGGCCGCCGTCATGCTTTTTGAAAGAGCATCCTGGCACGGCAACTGCCTTTGTAGCCTCTGTTTTATTGCCTCGTTTTTCTTCCCAGCATTGAACGGGTTAATTGTCTCCTCGAGGGCTGGAATGAGAGTTTTAGAACCGTTTTGGGTTTGGGATACAGAATGTGACCTGCGAAGACCGAATCTTCCTATTCGTGCGGGATTTCGTCTAGGAGAATTTGGTCCGGATACGGCGGGCTCACAAGGGGCAGGCGACGACGATTGGTCGGATTTGATGGCGACCATAGAATGGGTGCCTGCCATGAATGACAAGGCTTGTACCTCCATACTCATTGCGAAATCACGGTTCCGGCCCAACAGATATTTTAGTATGCCAGAATCACTGCATCAGACACGCCAGATTCTTACACCTGCCTGGAGGTCAAGAGAAAACATGAGAAAAGGCACAACAGTTGGTTGGACGAAACGCGAAATGGGTCAAATATCACATAGTCGGATGGCTCGTGAAACGTTTAGTATTTTCAGACGAAACTCTTTAAGTAATATTGTCAGAAACCTGGTATCGTACGATGTATCACTATGGGACGTTGAACACAAAGAGATAAAGAAAACGATGCCAGGCTTGAAAGTTTTGATAGTGCTTACCAGGACTGAGCCGTTCCAAGAGATTCTCCGTAGTTAGTAGCCAAAATATTTCCCGCATCAATGACAATGAGAGGGTCGTTTGTTACAAAGATGTTTTCGAAATTCAGAGCGGCACTAAAGGTACTCAGGTTTCAGCTCCTCGTTGAAGACTTGTAGGTCGAAGCGGAGATGTGAATGCTCCAAAACTCCCAAAAAGGGAGTATAGAAGTTAACAAAGACGGCGCTTTGAGAATAGGAGTGCCGACACCACACATGGAATTTGGATAAGGAGAAATAAAAAGGCCGAGGAAAATACTCAGCAACGTTCAGCATACGCTTCTTCGCTTTCACCCGTTCGCGGGCTTTAGCCAAAGGCGCGGCCAGAGTTGCTTTTTCTTTTCTCGTCTGAAGCCAAAAAACCACATGCCTAGCTGCTTCTCGGCACCGGTAAGGTTGCCCAGCCCCCAACTCAAAGCAGCCATCCTGCCAATGAGACCTGGAGAAACAGGATTTGGTTGGTTGGGCCAATAGTGGTTCGCTCCCTCTCAGAAGTAAGGCTAGAATCGGCGACTTTGCGGTTCGTTTCGAGCCGCAGGATGCGCATTAATATATCAGCAAAGGCTGGGAGAGAAGCGCGTTCTCTACTCCGTATGGTCATCAGGTTTACAATTCTAGTTAGCGCCTACAAGCGAGCAGCATATAACTTTAGTCGCTGAACGCTGAGAAGGTCGGAGCCCGGAGCTCTGGAGCCCGGAGTCTGGAGTACGGTGTATGGGATTGATGAGGATTGGGCGGCGCCCTTGGCGTCAATTGTGATCCACTCGATAGAGGGTCAATAATATTTCAGCGATGTCAGCGTGCATGACGCATGGAGAAGCCTTAAGATAAGCGTCTCCGATAGGGACGGAAAATACAGCCGGGTGGATAATATTATCATAACACCTTCCGGTAGGACGGGACCAGACTCATCCTAGAATTGGAGGTATCTGAATATCAACACCAAAGCGCTTTTTTTTCTTGTGGAAGAACGCTTCGCAAACGCCGCGCCGCCCGTTCTTGCCCGAAAACACGGGACGTGTAGCTTCGATGTAGTTAGTTAGTTAAACTACGGAGTATGATGCAACGGTCGCGTCAGAGAAACTGCAGGGACGTGGTTAGGTAAATTGGAGTTACTTCAGCACCAGCTTAATCCATCTCGCCCTAGCAATTATTATTATTGAACAGGGTCATGAGCTTGATGCCAACGGTGTGATCTGCCAGGGTTCAAACCTTGTTGGGGTGATTTCCATGGGTTTGTTGACATCTTGTATACTTTTTTTGTTCGCCGGGAGTTTCATACATGGGCTCGGCGAAACGGTGCTCTGGGTCAGAAAGTTATTTTTCTCCCATACAACTCCAGGCAGCACAATATGCAGGAAGAAACAGGGCTGTGGAGGATACGACTCTGACGAGAAAAGCAGGACGGCATGTGCCCCATTGATCCTGCTCTCCCACACCCAAGGCTGGGGCTTGGATCAGACGTAGCGAGAATTTGAGGTGAAAGGTCACCCCGGGCGGCTCGAGGGTCGTGCAGATCGGCTCTGCAGGCGATGTATCTCTCCTGGTTAAGTCTTGTTGTGGATGAAGAGCAAGGCGAGGGCGGCCACAACAGGGTCGACGACGGGCCTCGACTCAACAGGGCGAAGGCGGGGTTCACGGCGGTGAGCCGGCAGCCGTGCACCAATGGCGGAGGTTCTAACTAGCCTGAGCCCTAAACCCTAACTGCTCCCGAACAAGGGTCCGCTCCCGCCCGCCGTTGTCGTCCCCGCGGTTGTTTTGCTGGCGAGACTCGGAACCCAAACCAGCACTCGACTCGACCTGCACGGCTAGTTCGCTAGTTATCTGACCCCAGCTCACCTCTCTGCACCATGGCGACCAAGGAAAAGGTTTTGCTTGCTTACTCCGGGGGCCTGGACACCAGCTGCATTCTGGCATGGCTCATTGAGCAGGGCCATGAGGTCGTCTGCTTCCTCGCCGATGTAGGCCAAGCCGAGGACTTCAAAGAAGCTGAGTGCAAAGCATTAGCCATTGGCGCGAAGAAAATGGTAGTGGAGGACCTCAAGCGTGAGTTCGTCGACGACCTGTGCTTCCGCGCCATTCAGTGCAATGTGAGTCATTGAGCCTCAGATAGTGGATATTCTATGAATGACGGTTGATAACCGAAAATAGGCTATTTGGGAAGATAGATATCTTCTTGGGTATGTCCATGACTTGATTACTAGCTTGTTTTGGAGTAGGGTAGCTAACAATGATCTAGAACGAGTCTGTAAGGATTTCTATTAGACTATCACTTCTTGAATGCCGGCTTATTTCCAATTCAGTGCTCGCCCCGTTATTGCTAGAGCTATGATGCGTGTTGCAAAGAAGGAGAGCTGCACAGCTGTCAGCCATGGTAAGTATTTACCGACGTTATATTAATTTCGACGCTATCTAATGCGATATTCGTTGTAGGTTGCACGGGGAAAGGGTATATATTGAGCAATTATTCGTCCGATGTACTCTCCTTGTTAACCATATTTGCAGCAACGATCAAGTCAGATTTGAGCTTGCATACTATGCCATCCAGGTGGGTTTTCGGCCTCTTTTCCTTCGCCCTCCCAGAGGAACCTGTTGAGCTGATATCTGGAAGCCATCTATCAACGTCATCGCCCCATGGCGTCTTCCGGAGTTTTACAATCGCTTCGCTGGCCGCAATGATCTTCTTGATTACGCTTCCAAACACAATATTCCAGTTACATCTACAAAGGCAAAGCCATGGTGGGTTTTTATAATCCATCTAGTTTATAGGGAATCGAGCTAATCTTTGATTTTGTAATAGGTCTATGGATGAGAAGTAAGAGAGCCCAATATAACATTCAAAGCTGTCCTTTCCTTGCTGATGACGTTCAGCCTGGCCCATTGCTCCTACGAAGCTGGTATTCTAGAAGAAGCAGATGTGACTCCACCAGATGATATGTGGAAACTCACTGACGACCCACGAAATGCTCCAAACACTCCCGAAGATGCCACAATCTTCTTCGAAAAAGGGTTGCCTGTTGGTGTGGTTCTAGGATCTGATCCAAAGGCCGGAAATAAGATTACCGATTCCTTAGAGTTGTTCACTACTCTCAACGAGCTAGGTCGTAAACATGGTAGGCATCTCTGCATCTTCCTTAACTATTGTTTTCAGTTAGGCAAGTCTCCCGCTAACGCACTGTCTGCAGGAATTGGTCGTATTGATATCGTGGAAAACCGATACATTGGTCTCAAATCTGTAAGTACTACCATTTTAGATCTAACTTCTAGTTTTAGTCACTAATCCGTTTACAGCGCGGATGCTAGTAAGAAATCCAAACATCTGTCAGACAAAACAAAACAAAACAAAACATTGACATCATTTAGTGACTCACCTGCCATGACAATCCTCCGTCTTGCGCATCTTGATCTCGAAGGTCTTGTCCTCGACCGCGAAGTTCGCCTCCTCCGTGATCAATTCGTCACCATCACTTGGTCCAAGATTCTCTATAACGGTTTGTATTTCTCTCCTGAGCGAAAGTTCATCGAGAAGAGTATCCTCGCCAGCCAGGACGACGTCAACGGCCAAGTCCGACTTCGTTGTTATAAGGGCTCCGTCAGTGTACTAGGTCGAAGCTCTGAAACCAGCAAACTATACAGTCCCGAACAAAGCAGTATGGACAGTCTGGAAGATTTCCAGCCCACCGATACTACCGGTTTCATCGCGACCCAGGCAATTCGTTTGAAGGCCTATGGCCAGGCCGAAGCCACTGCAGGCATTGACCTTTGCAAATCTTAAACGAAAAGTACCACGGCGAATAGCTATTGGGAACAGCTCATGATAAAATCAGCTTATTATTTCGGAGTTTTAAGAATGACGGAGCTTTGGTCAATAAAAATAGCTTAAAAAAACAAATGAATCCAGCAGATCTAGGTCTTTAACAGTCACTATCACCATTATCAAAAAAATTTCTTTCGGTACATAACTCCTTATCAATGACATTATCCGACGTTAGGGCATCTCTTCATGTCTAGACATCTGACGACTGGCACGACACTTTGCTGTATTTGCACGGAGTACTCCGTACTAGTTTATTTACGCTTCTAGTGCCGTAAGCAGTCAATACCTTCTCTTTACCACCTAGCTTATAGACTACGAATATAGTCGCCAGTTTGAACATATAAATAAGTAAAGGTTTTTGACGATGGATTGTAAAAGCAACTACGAAGCACTCCGTGGAACAAACCTTATTTACCAATGTCATGTGACACGGTATTTTGTTAACTATAACTAGGTCTTGGCAAGTCAACTACTCCGTACTCCGTACGAATTAATGATGAAGTAAACTGGCGGAACAGCTCTATTAAGAGCTCATTCTAGCGCGCCATTTTCCTCTACTACTTTTTGAGGACAGATTATTGGTGATTTTAATCCGTCTGGGATTTCTTAATTATTGGAGAAGGCTACTTAGCAGCTGTGTTGGTTTCGTCGCGTCCTCTGAAGGTAAAACGTCTCGTTTCTCACTTGTCAAATAGAGATACGTCTAACATTGTGCTTTTCAATCGCAGATGAATAGTAGTCGTTTCACCAAATCGCCAGCCTTATACGGCGCTTCAGCGTCGCCGTCTCCTTCCCGGCCGTCCCCCAGACACCCGCTGCGAAGAAGTATACGTGCTGAAGAACCGCCCGTCAAGCCTGGTACGCTTTGAGCCCTACCATGGTCGTACTGCGCCCTTTAGGGTGTGTTTAATCTACAGATGCTAAATGATAATTCTGCTCTATAGACGCTGGAAACGAGGAACTGCGTGTTTTGATTAGCACACTGAAATATGAACTTGAAAATATAAAACAGAGTAGAGAGCTAGAAGCATTGCAACATGAAAAGGAACTTCGAGATTTGCAAGCAAGGTCAGATGCAGATTTTAGAAAGGCACAGGTGGGAGCTTCCTCATGTTATACGATATTTACAACCGATATTGGCAACTCTATATTGACCACCGCAATTTTGATGCCCAGGCCACTGAAAGTGCATCCTCTAGAGCCCAGCGAAAAGTCGAGTCGCTTGCCGCGGAACTAAAACAATTACAAGAACATTGGGCAGAAGAACGAGCGACCTACGAGAAACGGGTACGGAGTTTACAAGACGAGAACCAGGCGTTGCAAGAAGAATGTGACGACGGACGGTCGCACTTAGCGGACCGGGATTTCCAACATAAGAGTCGGGTCAATGAACTAGAAACGCTGCGTTCGTCTCTACAGCAGACTCTGGAGGGAGTGAGAAATGAACTCGAGGAAACGAAGGCAGGGCTGCAGACTACGCAAGAACGGCTATCACAGCGAGAACTTGAGGTAGATCAACTGGAGACAGAAAACATACAATTGAAATCAGAAGGCTCTGAGCCTGAAGCCCTGAGTGTGCTTCAACGAGAGTTGTCGGAGCAATTGTCGCAAGTTAAGCGACTAGAGGCCGAATTACGACCGCTACGAAAGTCCCAGAAGAAAGTACAGGTAGTTGAGGAAGAAAAACTTGCACTTGAAAGCAAACTACGGTTAATGAGAGATTTGGAGACCGAAATCAAGAATCTACGGATACAGAATCAAGTGTTGCAGGACGAGAAAATCTCTTGGGCCGGCCTATTGCAGGTAGATGGGCAGGATTCGGAATTTGACTCGCCCGAGTCCGTTGTCAGAGCACTGGTGGAGGTCAGAATTGAAAACGCTTCCCTAGTTGATAGGATTGGTGCTATCCAAAGCGAGATCGCCGAGAAAATCGAGGTAATTGACAACCTCGAGACAGAAAAGCTGAAGATGCAGAAAGAGATGGAGAGTCTTCAGGCGAGTGCTGCGCCAGCTGCACCGACTTCTGATGCTCGCGCCAAAACTAGGCTTGAGCGCCAAAGGGCGCTGGCTATTAAAGAGGTTGAATATCTACGAGCGCAGCTGAAAACGTTTGATACGGAGGAGACGATGATGAACCCGGATGAGAATCGTATTGACAACCAGAAATCCGAACATATTTCACATCTTGAGAATCTCCTGAGCGAACAGCGGGACGAACTCCATAAATTACACGAAGAGCTATCTAAGAAAGAGGACACCATCATGCCCAACGATTCGCCTGCACAGCGTGGCATCAAGCGGCCTCTGTCCCCAGCAGACAGTGAAGCGGACAGCGAACGCGTCGCTGGTTTGGCACGCAAAAACCGAACTCTACAAGATTCACTTACGAAAGCCGAACAAACTGCCGAGTTGCTGCGCCGGGAACTTGAAGCTGCAAAGTCGCATATCACATCTCTCCAAGCTCAGTCCCGGACGCGTATTCTCGAGCTGCGCTCAAACCCGACCTCTGACTTCGAAAACGCAAAATTGTCAACGTTATCAATCCTACGCGCTGAAAACCGCGATCTTCTAAAACAGCTGCGTAACGAGCAGCCCGGCAGCAAAACGGTGCCTGTGGCGACGCTGGAGAGCCTGCAGGTGGACATGCAGGAGATGGAGAAGCAGGTTGCAGACAAAGACAAACGCATCCGGCGACTGAAGGAGATCTGGACGGCGAAATCATCGGAGTTTCGCGAGGCTGTGGCGTCGATCCTGGGCTACAAGCTGGACTTCATGCCCAACGGCCGCGTGCGGGTCACATCCATGTTCCATCTTTCGCCGGCGTATCGACACGGCGATCCGAGCGCGGCGGGTGACTTCGCGGGGCCGGGGAGCATGGGCGGCGACGGCGGCGGGGAGAATGCGATTATCTTTGACGGAGAAAATGGGACGATGAAGATCTCGGGAGGCCCGAATAGCCTGTTTGCGCTGGAGATTCGCGATCTGATCAAGTTCTGGGTAGAGGAGAGGAAGGATATTCCGTGTTTTCTCGCGGCCATGACGCTGGAGTTCTACGACAAGACGACGCGTGCTGCGCGGATGTAATGGAAGGTTGTTCAAATAGAGATACACAGAGCTGATAGAAGAGTTCAGATACCCAGTTGGTTGCTATTAGTCGCGATATACCTCAGCTTTTGAATTAACCCTAAATCTCATATTCGATACACATCCCCCTATCAAACACTCTTCAAGAAGCCATAGGCGATCAACGCATGAGCCTGCGCAGTTCGCACCAGCTCATCGATTTCGATATACTCGTCTGCAGCGCCCATATTACTGCCTGCACAGCCAACCACCACTGCCGGCACACCAGCTGCGCGATAGAACCGGGCATCCGACGCGCCCACATGCATGCTGGCCGCACACTCGCTCCTCGTCGCATCCGTCGCCGCCTTGACGGCCAAACGCACAAAGTCTTGCATCGGCGAGGTGTAGCTGGGCTCGCACTGCCGGATGACCGTCCACTTGATGCCGTCCATGACGCCTAGTAGCTCTCGTAACCGTGCCAGTATTTCATCCACCGTGAGGCCGATTGGCAGCCGGATATCGCACTGCGCGCTCGCCCGTCCGGGGACAAGGTTTACGGACGACGGCGAGCCGGCGGCGATCGCGTTGATGCTAACTGTGACATGGCACAGTGCATGCGATTCGGCGTCGATGGCATCGCTAAGCTCTGCCGGCATCTTCACGGATATCTCCTCGAGTTGCTCGACGGCATCCAGCGCGCGCCGCAGCCGTTTGATAGCATTGACGGCGGCGTACCCCTGAGCACTATGCCCTGCAACTCCTTCGGCCTCGACGGCGATCCAGACAGCACCATTCTCGCCGAAGCCTACGACTCGCGGCGAGGCAGCATCTGTGCACACCACGACGTCACCTTTCGCATAGGCGACATTGTCCAGCAGCCAGCCCGTGCCCCGCGCGCCCAGGACTTCTCCATCGCCGGCCAGCGTTAGCACAATCTCGCCCCGCCAGAGATCACGGTGCTCGGCCAGGATCTTGGCCGCCGTGATCGCCGCCGCGAGAGCGCCCTTCGTCTCGAAGACGCCGCGGCCGAAGAGCTTCCCGTCCTTCACCGCGCCCAGCGACGACGCCGTCCATCCGGGTTCTGAAGCCAGAGGAGATGTGTCAAGGTGACCGTTAAACACCAGGCGTTTGCCGGGTCTGCCGCTGGGGATGCGCACGACGACGTTGGTGACGCCAGCGGCGATTTGGTGCCGCGAGACGTGGGCGTGCGGGATCACCTGGAGAAGTCGGATGGCCGCCTCGGCCGTGAACCGTGTGTCTCCAGACAGGTTGGGCGATGCAGTCCGCACCAGCGCCTGCGCCGTGGTCACCAGAGCGTCACGCTGGCTGGCGACGGCGTTGCGGAGAAAACTGCGTTGCGAGTCGGCGGCCATGTCGAGCAGTCTGCGAACGAGTTAGTTCAGAAGCTGGTTGCTCCGTCGTTCGCGAGAGGTTCAGCGAGCAGATCGTGTTCTTTTTACTTGCCCGCCGGGATGCCGCCGCTGCCAATCGGATTTGAAGCAATTCGCATCGTTGGTCTGCAGCCATCGTGGGCCGCCCCGAATCTACCCGGAGGCCCTTCGCCGGCAAGAGAACGGGAGCTGGGAATGCGCAGCTACGGGACTAAAGAATAACTCGTCTGGCGGACGCCAACCCATGCACGATGCTCCTCCAGCCCCCATTTGCTCGCCAACGTCGAGGGTTTCGTCTCCAGCTTAATGACTTCTCTGGTGATGAATGGAGGTGGCGGTGAGCGCAATGACGCCTCCATACGATCGTACGATTTCGGCTGGCATTATTATCTTGGTTGGAATATGCAGAACGATAAACAAGAGCTCTTTCGGATGTCTGGTTTCGAGAACGCTGGTGGTGATCCAGTGCCGGGTTCATTAGGTGGAAAGCACAGAGTAGTCGAGGTAAATATGTTAGAATCACATAGTGCAACTACTGTGCATCGGCTGGCGATCTCGCTCTCACGGCTTCCACAAATACTCATAACCGAAGTGTAGATTCAACCTGTGCTGCACAGGATACAGGTCAGCCAGAAGCTATGTATACTCCTCCGTGTGCCGCCTCTCAATGGCCGGTAGTCGCACTCACGGTCCTTTGAGTAGGTCCAACTACTACCTCTGTGCTCTGTTACTCCGTACGGAGTACTGTTTCAACGTCGATGCACGTGACAATGCTGACTCATCTGCATTGCATTGATTTCTGGACGTCCAAAACATCCTCCGCCAATACTTAATATCAATAAGAACAAAACAAGACTGGGGATTCTATGATGTTCATCCAATATTGTTTTAATATATGCTCTGTCTTTAGATTAGTTATTCAGTGTCTCTTATTCCCTGTATTATTGCACCCGGACTCTGTTAGATGCCATGTTGTGTTGACCAACACCCTCTTATGATGGTTTGACTAGCTCGTGGAGCAAGCAGACATATGGATCGCTTCGAGGACTGAGTGCCTACTCAGAGCGATGGCGGTATTGAAGCTGTTAGAAATGCTAACGGCTGGCCATCCTTTGAAGTTTGTGTTCATTTCGAAATCTACCCTCTAGTCTCCCAGGAAGGGCAGATGAAGCGCCGGGGTTTCTAGAGCTGTAGGTGAATTGATACGGAGTAAGCTTTAAAGGCATGGATTATGGCTTAGAAGTTCCTATCTCTTTTCCGAATACCTATCATAGGTATGGTTGGTCTGAGGTGGTACCCAGGAGTAACAGGATACCGGAATTTTTTTTATGCGCTAAATCCAAGGGAACCATATTGCTAAATCGATATCCATGTTCTACGGAGTAGTGGCTAGCAAATGACTACAAGGGTATTAAAGGGTGCTTTTCCATGTGAAGACAATCTTCCCGGCAGTTATCTGACAAATCCTCAAGTAACTCGGCCATCATTAAAAATTCAAATGGATTCCGCACTATGCACCCTGAATCGAAACAAGAACAGTCTCACCCATCAAAAACACCCACCGCATGAGACAAGTAGACGTTGTAATTAAAAGAATTCGAAGGGATAGGGGGGAACGGGCGTATTGTCGGGTATATCCATCGAATCCAAGTGCTTCTTTCAATTTTATCCCAGGAATCGTTGACAATGCAGGCGACTTCGCTTATGTCATAGGGGGCAAAGTTTGTCTCAAAGATTATACAGCATCCAAAAATGTAAATATGTCAAAAAAAATACAATTCGAAGTCAAAAAAGGGGGGCAAAACTGGAGTATCCTAAAATATGAGGTCGATCCAAGATAAAAGCAGGCGGTGACGCAGGAGGTAAAAGCAAACAATGGTAATTACTACCAGAGAATCGGCACAGGAGATAAGCCAAGTTCTAAAACAAGGTCTAGCTCAGCATTTCAAGCTGAAAGATATCTAGAAACAGACAACTTTCGTTTCGTGGGCAGTTCTGCCCACACTTCAGTTGCTGTAACAGGGCTGGTGATCTGAGAGTTTGGGCTTTTCATTCCATCAGCAAAAGGATCGACTTCCTTGCTTTCGTTTTGCGTAGCTGGTAAATGTGAGCTTATGCCAAGTCGCAGAGTGTCGTCTGGTATTATCGCATCAAACTTCGCTTCAACCTTGCCCTTGCGTGGCCAGCTAGTTGCAGTGGAAAATCGCGCAAGAAGCCTATTTTCTCCATTGGCCGCGACTTCCAGTACGGGGAGTTTCCAGATAACTGAGGAGGTTTTCCGTCTGAATGAAGCACCAGTGCTCGGGTGCATGAGGGCACCTGTGGCACGGGCAGCTTCACGGGGTTGCTTCGTTTCTTCGTCAATAGAAGACATGCCCAAATTGACTGTCAGAATGAGGTTTTGAAGAGTAACAGACGTGAGTGGGCTTGATGTGACGAATTGCGGGTTTAGGGAGTAATTGATTATGACACTGGCCTGAAATTCTTCCTCGTTCCACACCGGTTCGAAGATCACAGGGCAGTATGCTGACAAACTTGAAGGGTCAATATGAATCTGATACTTAAAAGCCACTGTGGCCGTTTGCTCTCTCAAATATGAGAGCGCTACGTCGTACTCGCCTTTCCTATCATCGGTGATGCCCAAAGGTGGTGTTCCATTTGATGGATCATTAGCCAGGTTCTTAACGAAATCAGGGTTCGCCGCAACACGTTCCAAGATATGGAAGTTGTCGAGTCGAACAATTTGTTTGTCTGGAGATGTCCCTTCGATGGGGTTGTATGCCAAAGCGAGTTCTCCCACAACAAAAGATTTTGTGACTGCTCCTCCAGCAAGAGTAATATTCACTTTATCCACGATAGAAGCATTGAGTCCCGGTGCTGTTAACTCCGGGTGTTGAATGATGCCCGACAAGCTGTGTAAAGTGTGGGATGAATGAATCGACGTCACATCAGAAATGGTGGGATCGTCGTGGGAGGGGCCAGATGGCGCTGCGCTTTGGGGATCTTGCGATGGCGATGTTGTTGGCGAAAGGGCACCATCTGTAATACCCTTTGAGGGTGTTCCGACATTCGATTCGCCCTCCGGAATAATAGAAGTTGGGACGAAAATGGTATTTCGCACATCTCGACGGCCTCGTAGAGTGCCTGGGCCTCTTCCCAAACCCGACTGTTTTGCTTGCTAATGAAGATGTGAGTAGAGCAGCCAACAAAAAAAATGCGGAGTACACCTACCAAGCGCAAGGTACTGGCCATGTCGTTCATTGCCTGCTTCGCTTCGCCTTCATCTTCTTGGATCGGTTGATCGCGAATTGTCAGGTTGAGCCCTGGATCCTCGCTGAAAAACAAAATGTTAGCGGGTCTACGCCCAATGGGAGATATGCAGAACTTACGAAGCAGCCTCCTGCTGCGCTCTAGATATTTCGTCGATAGTGTCCGGTTTTGTTGAGAACCCATCTGCATCTATAGGTGCCTTTTGCCAATTAGTTAAAGCCTGAACAGTGTAGATCTCTGAACATCTTACCTTGGGGGATAATGGGCGTCCTTCATGAGATGCAATGACCGTTGTGGACGTTTCTTCGCCAATATTTTCTTCCGGTATTGTGGCTCCATTGAGTCTCGAGTCAATATTGGGTCCAACTTGGGAACCGTTTGTCGTGGCAGACGAGTCTGGCCGATGCAGCGACGAACCATCACGGGAGGGGAAGGGCTCTAGGCCATTCGGGGTACCAGGCTGATTATCCACTTGGTGGAAGCTATGGGAGGATTCTGCCCGCCGAAATGGGGTAAATGGAGACCGAAATTTTCTCTCCGGGGACGCATTGCCAGAATTCGTTTGAACAATACTTCGCCTCCGACTCATCACTGTGCCAAGTCGCTTTAGACCTCCCAGCGGTGTATGACGCTGCTGAGGGTTTGGTGGTTGTTCAGAGGCTAAATGAGAGTTAAAATCGATTTTCGAAAACTGCCGGCAAGAGGGAACATACCAAAACTTGGTCGCGCTTGGTTGGAATGGCTGGAGCGGCGACTACCAGCATCATCTCGTATCCTTGGAGGGGCCTGTAGAGGCTCCATAGGTATCACTTCGGCTTCAGATACGGCTGCTGTTAGGGGGTTCTGGCTTTCTAGGTCGGCAGTGCGGCCACCGCTCACCCGAAACGCAAACATCTTTATTTCTTCTGAAGGAGAAATAGCCAACAGCGCATTGAGACAATTTTCTGCCGATTGTCGACTTCGCTCGACATGGTCAGCTTCGTGCGTCTGAAACTGTGTAAGGACATCCCTCAGATGATTGAGGCGATGCTCATCAACGGCCTGTAATTGCTCAAAAACAAACGGGGCCTTGGACTCCCATTGCGCCTTTGCAACACTAGAAGCGGTTGAAGCGTTGCCTAGCTTGTCAAGCGCCTTTGAGCCCTTATCTTTGAATTTAATGACTTTCTTCTCGGCGGCCTCAATCGATCTAGAAATTGCCAGAAGATCCTGCTGGGCGCCAGATATGGGTTTTATATCTTTATTTTTGGTAGAATACTCCCGTAGAGGCCTTTCAACATCCGATTCAATATGATGGGCAAGGGTCTCGTGAGACAGAGCTATGGACTCTGTTTCGGACAGAATGCGCTGCCATGGTGCTTCGAAAATTCTACAAAAGGTTAGCATAGGTAATATCAAGTATGTCGAATCTTATCTCTACCCCAGCTTAGAACCTCCTTCTGGCTGTGGTCGCCTCGCAAGCCTCCGAAGACCGACAAAGTAAGCTTCCTCAATGCGACGCCGTTCCTAAGGATTGCGATAAGCAGCTATAGATCCAGTACAGCAGCCATAAAACACACTTGAAGCCAATCCGCAATTTCTTGGTTGACTTTATTAATCGACTTCAGCCGGTCGTTTATCACGGCAACAGCCTGGGCCGGCGGTAGAAGTGTCTGCAAGCAATGAGGAAGGGTCAGTACGAAGTGCACGCCGTAAGGTTCGCGAGCAGGGTTGGGTTCGGGCAGAGTCCAAACTGCAGTCGCTGCAGGACCAGCTAGATCACCGCTTACCGCGAGCATAGGATACTCCTGTTGTGAGAGCTCCATGGTGAGACAATGATCGCACTCGCTTCTTGTCGCTTCAGAATCCGGGGTAGCCAACGAACATATTCGCAAGTGCAACAGATAGAGAGAAAATAAGCAGCAGTAAGACAGATCAGCACCCGGACGGTGGAACAAACGCCTGCGCAGAGCTTGCTAAGGGGAGGTCACCATGAAGCGAGGCTCAGTCAGCCGGCGACGACGACGACAATTGATGATGAAAGGGAGTCAAGACCGCGCCAAGCCGGCCATTGCTGCGCCGCCGTTGAGTCACGTGCCGGACTGGTTTGCAGCGGAAGAGCAAAAGGGCGAAGGAGAGAGAGAGAGAAGGAGGGAGAGATGGGATTGCAGGCGTTGAAGGCAGTCCATATGCCGGGTAATAGACTACCCAGCAGTTTCCAGCGCATCCGGCGCGGTGTCGCCCTCTGATGATGCCCCGCGCGCCGCAAGAGATATTGACAACTACAGCGCTGCCCAGCAATAACAAGGTGCCCCACCGCCGGCTCCAAGGCACCTACAAACCACCAGAGGCGGTGTTTCCAAGCTACTTTTGCTTGGAGGATGATAGACGTGCAGTAATACCACTATCTCTCTATAATCGAGCAGCCATGGCAACAAACACCAGCTGGAAGACGCAGTTAACTTTCTCTGAGCGGTTATCGGCGTTAACGTCTCTGTGAGTGGCCTGCAGATACGATCTTGCATCAAGATTAACCGTTTGACTCAAGCACTACTGCATATCGTCACGGTTTCCCATCCGCGGACTTTCCTGAAGCACATTCTGAAGCAACGAAGATTGAGGGAGAGGCTTACGCAAATGCATCCTCTAAGGTCAGCAACACGCTTGCATCTCTGATCTATATAGCCCCGCAGTACTCGCAGCTGGATTATTTCTTCTCACATCTCTCTTCAGGATGAGTATCGGGCGTTGTGCCAAAAGGAGATTGACAACTATGACAATCAAGCTATTGCACCAGACAACGATGAGTCGTTTCAGCAATGGGCAGCGGAAGTCAAGACGGAAATCAAATCTAGGCGTGGCGAGAAAATTGGCAAGTATGCGAAAGCAGTTCATGACCAGGAAGGCCTCTTCTCCAGCTTCTACAAAAGCATAAATGATGAAGGCCTGGTCGTTGCTTTGAAAGTCACCATTCCTCACCTGACTGGGCCTCCCCATGATTCGGAACGGGAAGCTCGACTTTTGAAAGGGACGTCCTGCACAAATATCATCCCGCTATTGGAGTCCTTTCATGAGGGTGGGAGCCGTTTTGTTCTGGTGTTCCCGTATATGAGGTATACCCTTGAGGCCCTGTTTCATGACGGCCGGCTGAATGCACGGCAAACCCGGTCTCATCTAAGAGACATGTTTCGAGCTCTGGCACACATCCACGAGCTAGGAATCATACACCGTGACATTAAGCCCTCCAATGTACTACTACAATGGCCGGAGGGGCCGGTGTTCCTGGCCGATTTTGGCATTGCATGGTCTCCGGAGGATAAGTCGTCAGAGCCTCCCGACGAGAAGATCACAGACGTCGGTACCACATGCTATCGTGCACCGGAAATTTTATTTGGGGATAAGTCATACGACGCAGCGCTGGATCTTTGGGCGATGGGCTGCGTAGTTGCGGAGGCGATTGAACCCGAACATCATCCACTCTTTGATGCTGGGCCCGTCGGAAGCGACCTAGCGTTGGTGCACTCGATCTTTACCACGTTAGGCACGCCAACGGAAGAGTCATGGCCGGTATGTGAACCCCCCCCCCCCCCCCCAGCCCGTTTGGTTGCCCAGTGCGCTGTGTCTAACGCGCACCTTACCTGTTTGAACCCACAGTCGAGGACCCGTCTGCCAGACTGGGGCAAGATTGAGTTTCGCGAATACCCAGCGCGATCGTGGGAGGAGATCTTGTGTGGAGTATCATCGCTTGGCCGCGAGTTGGCGAAAGACTTGGTCAAGTATGAAGGAAGCGAGCGCTTGACCGCCAGCCAAGTAAGTTACGACACGTACCGTCCCATGACACCTCTTGGACGCTGACCCGGTTTGCATGGCGACAGGCCCTTGAGCACCCCTTCCTTTCGTTCTAAGTGTCGTGGAGCATCTGTCATGCGGCATGCGTTGCTGTGAATCAACCTGCGATGGCTACTCTTATTCTGTCAGCCCACAATCCCTTGAAACACCAGCTGCAAGCCAGGCAACCCGCAACACCTGTGGAAGCGGGCATGGATGGGGTAACTAGATGATGTGCAGTCCTTGTTTCAGGTCCCTGGCGTGTTTCTCCTTCGCGCTCCTCGCGATGTCTTGATTTCGTGACAATCCCGCCTGTGGCTGGTGTGGCGTGTGGCGCGTCCAAAGATAGCACAGGCAGAGCCAATCCCGCGCAAATCCCGAGATTAGACGTCACCGCCTGTATGTGCTGCGTAACGAGCCTGCGAGCAACGCGCAAATGTGCGCGGCCGGGGTGCGGCCCTGCTGGAATAATAATAATGCCTGTACTACTTACACGCCCGTAAATTACCCCTGAGCACGTGCTGCTGTGTTGTGCCTGGCGCTTGTCCCAAAGCGGCCTGGCGTGCTGGGGGGACCCCGGCCAATGGCAGGGCTGCACGGTCGCGTCCCCTGCAGCCGCCGTATATCCGCAGCCACGCGGGTGTTTGGGAGACCAAACAACACGCTGCGACAATGGCCTTGACACACGCCTGCAGAACAATGTTTCGGACAGGCGTGCAGGAGCTGATGCCATGCGCGTCGCCGCCGCCGCTGCTGCTGCTGCTCCTGCTGCCGTGATGGGCAGCCGTCTCTTCACGCGCCGGCTGGCACGCCGATCCGCCTCACAGGCGAGGCCATCCCGGGCGCCCGCTCAGCCTCCCTCGCCGCCCAGCCAATGGCCGTGCGCATACGGCGTAATTCCAAGCCCCGCGCCGGAACACCGCCCAATTTCCCAAACTTACCGTATCCAAGACACCCCCGTACCGCCGCGCTATGCCCGTTGTGGCCGCAGCCTGCTTGCTCAACCTCGTTTCTCGTCGTTTCTTCTTCTTCGTCTCTTCTCTTCGCTTTTGCCCTTCTCTTCCTCTTGAGTCTCCTTGACTGCTGTCATGCTGTCGTGACCCGTCCCTTCTTTTTGTTTGCTCGTTCTTAGAACACTTTCATTCCTTTGATCTCAGCGATCCCGCTGGCACCCGCTGCCTGCTTTCGTCACTCTTTCAGCCCCCGACCGCCCACGGTCAGCCACTCCCTCCGTGCACCAGCAGCACTCGACGTAATCGATAATCTCACCAGCCTGCCAAATCGATCCAAAGGCGATCTTTTCTCGGTTTATTTGTGTGGATGTCTCCGTGATAGCGGCAGAGATTCTTTTCTTATCACCTCGTTTCGTTTCTGTTTCTTGCGTCGGTCGTTTCAACCTTCACGATGCCGCACCACCATAGACACCGCCAACATGTTGAGCTCGAGAAGCGCCAGAGACTCACGGATGGAATCATCAGTATCATTGGCAACTTGCGGCCAAAGGATGACACTGTAGTCTCTACTATCTATGTCACCGCCAAACCAACCTTTGATGGTCCGATCGGCGGCTATTCCACTGAAGGGAGGCCCGGCTCTACCGCGAATGTTGCACCTCCAATTCAGAATACGTCCCCGTCAGACGACGACGAACCAACTACTACACGGAGACCGCCGCCCAGGCCGACTTCAACCTCGACTCCAACTCCAACTTTGGCTCCAACTTCGTCATCTCCCACTCCTCCTAGCTCGCGGCCGAAATTGTCTTCTACTGCGCCGTCCCCAACATCTTTTGTTACATCAGCCCCATCCACGTCACAATTGATTGCGAGCTCCACAGCCTCCAACGATGCAGCGGGGTCTTCCGGCTCCCCAACCCCTTCTGCTACGGATGTTCCAGCCCCAGGAATGTCCACCGGTGCAAAGGCGGGTCTCGCAATCGGAATTCTCGCCCTAATCGGTCTTCTTGCGGGTGTTGCGTTACTTTTCATCCGTAAGAAGAAAAAGAAGAATGAAGCCGCGGAGGCACTAGATAATGAGAAGCCGGCTCCGCCACCGCCAATGATTAATACATATGCTCCACCAGCCCCACAATCGCAGATGGCCCAAACTGTTCCCCCACAACTGAATATCCGACCGGTGACTGAGTTTTCTCCCGATCTAACTGGACATTCGGCGAACGGTCAGAATATGGCGGCCGGCGCCGGTGCTGGTGCTGTTGGAGCCCGTAGCCTTACTGGACAACACAACATCTCTCCTCCTAGGACGGCAGATAGCACATCGAATCCTTTCAATGACCCTGTCAATCCATTCGAGCCGCGATCTGATGCCTCATCCCCAATGTCTAGCCCTGTACAACCCGTTCTAGGATCAGGTGGCGGCCGAACTCCAAGCCCAGAGTCCCTAAACACTGGAGCTGCTGCCGCTGGAGCTGCCGCGGCTGCTGTTGGTGTCGCTGCAGTTGCTACAGGCGCAGCAGCTAAGGGCCATAGTGGCAAGCCACCTACCCTTCAACATGTTGCCGGCCCTCCTCCTGGTTGGTCCAAAGACGCAGCTCCCCCAAGTCCAGCAAGGAGCTTAGATTCTGTCTCTGTCACTTCCGCTACGGCTGCGGCTGTTGCTACTAGTGGTCCGGGCCCGAATAACGTCCATCGTGTCCAGCTCGACTTCAGCCCTTCGATGGATGACGAGCTTGAGCTCCGAGCTGGGCAACTCGTACGCCTGCTTCACGAGTATGATGACGGATGGGTATGTTGACAACTTACTTGACGTTGTTGTTTACCGCGAATTTCAAAATTTAGGCTAACCAATTATATAGGCTCTTTGTATTCGACTTGACCGATCTCAGCAAGGTGTTGCCCCTAGGACTTGTCTCTCTGCGAGACCAGTAAAACCACGACCACGTAACGGCCCTGGCCCTCGTGGTCCCCCGATGATTCGCGATCCAAATGGTCGACCAAGCTCTCCTGCCGGCGGGCGTAATTCTCCTGCTCCTGGCCCGCAACCGACCGGACCTCTGCCAAATGCCCCTCCTCGATTCTCACCACAGCAAAATGGCCCCCCTTCTCCCACTTCAGGCTACCGCCCATATAATCCAAACGCTTCTGCGCCGCCTGCTCAATTTCCGGAAGTTCCACGCACTGCATCCCCCGGCCCTAGCCCTCGTATCCCGCAGCCAAGATCCATGAGCCCTGGTCCATACGGAGCCGGCGTTGAGAGACCTCAAATGCCCGAAGCTCAGCGAAAACGAAGCAATAGTTCTGCCGGCGCAGCTGGACGACTGCCTCCTTCCAATCCAGGCCCAAGTGCCCTTGGCGCTGTCCAAACTGTTGAACCAAACAGTGAACCGGCAAACAAGCCAATCGAGCCCCCAACTGAACAGCCAGCTGAGCCAGTGTCTCAGCCGCCAGCTGAAACCCCAGTCGAAAAGCCATCTGAGAAACCAGCGGAGAAACCCGCTGACAAGCCCGCCGATGACCCTGTGAGAAGCCCATCTCCAACACCGGGGACTGCTGATCGCAAACCTGTCACCGGTAACTCCAGCTAAACATTCTCGGCAAATATGTGACAGATCTCAACTTTCCGGACATGATTTACTAAAGTAAATCGGTTGATATATTCTACAATATATTAGTGCCCCCTCCTTGAAAGGATGAGCTTGAAATGATGAGCTACGACGCGACTTTGGTGCGATACTCGGCAAATTATCTTCTTTACTGTGGCGTTTTCTTTTAGCCCTTTATTAGTATTTTGTTAATGACGTGATTAGGACGTTTGAAGTTTTATGCAATTTTGGCACGTAATCTACCCCGTACACTATGTTTTTTTCATTTTCTCCTAACAAATTCTTTAAATTTAAACTTTTTTTCTTTTCCTTCTGGTGCTGAGGTTTCCAATAATTGAATATTCCAGTTGGTGCCGCAGCATACCCTTTTTTCCCTCCAACAGTACGCCTACTTTCGTGATGAAAGTCAGTTGTCTGCCTTAAGTTCGCAAAAAGCACTCTCCCCCTAAACCCATTGTCTTCTTTATTTTTTTATTTTCCTCTTCCCCTCTTGTCTCTCCTCCCTCCTCCCCTCTCCTCCCCTCTCC